>NW_027010010.1:0-32500 GCF_036934945.1 Oncorhynchus masou masou
GGGTGATAAGTCCAGTGGGTGATAAGTCTAGTGGGTGATAAGTCCAGTGGGTGATAAGTCCAGTGGGTGATAAGTCTAGTGGGTGATAAGTCCAGTGGGTGATAAGTCCAGTGGGTGATAAGTCTAGTGGGTGATAAGTCCGGTGGGTGATAAGTCCAGTGGGTGATAAGTCCAGTGGGTGATAAGTCCAGTGGGTGATAAGTCTAGTGGGTGATAAGTCTAGTGGGTGATAAGTCCAGTGGGTGATAAGTCCAGTGGGTGATAAGTCCAGTGGGTGATAAGTCTAGTGGGTGATAAGTCCAGTGGGTGATAAGTCCAGTGGGTGATACGTCTAGTGGGTGATAAGTCCAGTGGGTGATAAGTCCAGTGGGTGATAAGTCCAGTGGGTGATAAGTCTAGTGGGTGATAAGTCTAGTGGGTGATAAGTCCAGTGGGTGATAAGTCCAGTGGGTGATAAGTCCAGTGGGTGATAAGTCTAGTGGGTGATAAGTCCAGTGGGTGATAAGTCCAGTGGGTGATAAGTCTAGTGGGTGATAAGTCCAGTGGGTGATAAGTCCAGTGGGTGATATGTCTAGTGGGTGATAAGTCCAGTGGGTGATAAGTCCAGTGGGTGATAAGTCCAGTGGGTGATAAGTCTAGTGGGTGATAAGTCCAGTGGGTGATAAGTCCAGTGGGTGATAAGTCCAGTGGGTGATAAGTCTAGTGGGTGATAAGTCAGTGGGTGGATAAGTCTAGTGGGTGATAAGTCCAGTGGGTGATAAGTCTAGTGGGTGATAAGTCCAGTGGGTGATAAGTCCAGTGGGTCTTGAGTGCTGAGAACAGAACTATAGGTCAAATCCTTAGCTTGGAAACAGACTGTCGGACAAAGAGACAGACTGACAGCGAGACAGACAGACTTACCAATGTGCATGGCCGTCCACTGACCGTACCACCCTGTCTCCGTTCTGCGCCTGACACTGTAGAAAGCCCTGTGGAGATCTAGAACCACTGGAATAGAGAACGTGGCGAATCGCTCGTCAACCGTCTCCATGCCAATGAACTCTGACTTGCTGTAGAGGGAGAAGGTGATGGGCGGAGTCCCCTTGAGTGATTGACACGTGACGAAGGGCAAAGTAGGTCCCGCTCTTTCCTTCAGTACCAGGAAGAGGAAGTCTGGTTCAGACACCAGCTCTGAAAGAGAGGAGAGGATGGATGGAGAGAGTTTTGAACAAGATATCATCTGAATACAGGGTTTGATTGAATACAACCCACTGACTTCACCAAAAATAATGTCAAAATGTGAATATGTGACAGACTTATGACAGAATCCATTTCAGCTGTCAGGAGCTTTGAAATACGCAGTGTGGAGTTTTCCTGACCGCTGGACCTACCCGGGAAAAACTCCTGCCCTAGACAAAGAGAGATAGGCAGTTTGGAGGAAAACAACTCCCTTCAGGGAAACAACTCTTTCCTAACAGAGAAAATACAATTTGGTAAGACTTAGATATGTGCATACTGGCTAGCATTTTACATTTTAGCAGACACTCTTATCCAGAGCAACTAACAGGAGCAATTAGGATTAAGTGCCTTGCTCAAGGGCACAGACAGATTTTTGACCCAGTCGGCTCAGAGATTCAAACCAGCGACCTTTCGGTTACTGGCCCAACACTCTAACCACTAGGCTACCTTACCTGCCTCCTCTACACGCTAACCACTAGGCTACCTTACCTGCCTCCTTTACACTCTAACCAGTAGGTTACCTGCCTCCTCTACACTCTAACCAGTAGGTTACCTGCCTCCTCTACACTCTAACCACTAGGCTACCTGCCTCCTCTACACTCTAACCACTAGGCTACCTGCCTCCTCTACACTCTAACCACTAGGTTACCTGCCTCCTCTACACTCTAACCACTAGGTTACCTGCCTCCTCTACACTCTAACCACTAGGCTACCTGCCTCCTCTACACTCTAACCACTAGGCTACCTGCCTCCTCTACACTCTAACCACTAGGCTACCTGCCTCCTCTACACTCTAACCACTAGGCTACCTGCCTCCTCTACACTCTAACCACTAGGCTACCTGCCTCCTCTACACTCTAACCACTAGGCTACCTGCCTCCTCTACACTCTAACCACTAGGCTACCTGCCTCCTCTACACTCTAACCACTAGGCTACCTGCCTCCTCTACACTCTAACCACTAGGCTACCTGCCTCCTCTACACTCTAACCACTAGGCTACCTGCCTCCTCTCCTCTCCACTCTAACCACTAGGCTACCTGCCTCCTCTACACTCTAACCACTAGGCTACCTGCCTCCTCTACACTCTAACCACTAGGCTACCTGCCTCCTCTACACTCTAACCACTAGGCTACCTTACCTGCCTCCTTTACACTCTAACCACTAGGCTACCTGCCTCCTCTACACTCTAACCACTAGGCTACCTCTACACTAGGCTACCTCCTCCTCTACACTCTAACCACTAGGCTACCTGCCTCCTCTACACTCTAACCACTAGGCTACCTGCCTCCTCTACACTCTAACCACTAGGCTACCTGCCTCCTCTACACTCTAACCACTAGGCTACCTTACCTGCCTCCTTTACACTCTAACCACTAGGCTACCTGCCTCCTCTACACTCTAACCACTAGGCTACCTTACCTGCCTCCTTTACACTCTAACCACTAGGCTACCTGCCTCCTCTATACTCTAACCACTAGGCTACCTGCCTCCTTTACACTCTAACCACTAGGCTACCTTACCTGCCTCCTTTACACTCTAACCACTAGGCTACCTGCCTCCTCTACACTCTAACCACTAGGCTACCTGCCTCCTCTACACTCTAACCACTAGGCTACCTTACCTGCCTCCTTTACACTCTAACCACTAGGCTACCTGCCTCCTCTACACTCTAACCACTAGGTTACCTGCCTCCTCTACACTCTAACCACTAGGCTACCTGCCTCCTTTACACTCTAACCACTAGGCTACCTTACCTGCCTCCTTTACACTCTAACCACTAGGCTACCTGCCTCCTCTACACTCTAACCACTAGGCTACCTGCCTCCTCTCCACTCTAACCACTAGGCTACCTGCCTCCTCTACACTCTTACCACTAGGCTACCTGCCTCCTCTACACTCTTACCACTAGGCTACCTGCCTCCTCTACACTCTAACCACTAGGTTACCTGCCTCCTCTACACTCTTACCACTAGGCTACCTGCCTCCTCTCCACTCTAACCACTAGGCTACCTGCCTCCTCTACACTCTAACCACTAGGCTACCTGCCTCTATACTTAGGTAAACACATTCTGAAGGGAAATAAGAGGGCAGAATGTTTTGCGTCTGTGTTCTTCAATAAAAACATCAACTTTAGAAAGGGGGTCTTTAACCTGTCTCCTCCCCTTCATCTTTAACCTGTCTCTTCCCCTTAATTTTTAACCTGTCTCCTCCCCTTCATCTTTAACCTGACTCCTCCCCTTCATCTTTAACCTGACTCCTCCCCTTCTTCTTTAACCTGTCTCCTCCCCTTCATCTTTAACCTGTCTCCTCCCCTTCATCTTTAACCTGTCTCCTCCCCTTCATCTTTAACCTGTCTCCTTCCCTTCATCTTTAACCTGTCTCCTCCCCTTCATCTTCAACCTGTCTCCTCCCCTTCATCTTTAACCTGTCTCCTCCCCTTCATCAGGGGGTACTTGGCCTACCCACAGGGGTACCTGGCCTACCCACAGGGGGTACTTGGCCTACCCACAGGGGGTACTTGGCCTACCCACAGGGGGTACTTGAGAAGTCTGATGAGACCGCAGGCCTGCTGGTAAAATGCACATGAGGGGTACTACGGGCAGAGCAACATTCAGTTAGTGGTACAGTAACCAAGAAGGTTGAGAACCACTGCCATAAAGAATAATAGAGGACTCTTCTTTGTATCTGTCCCATTATGACATCTGTGAGAGCACGGGCAGCACCATTGAGAGCATCTCCATTTTGAAGTAGTCAATTTTCTTCCTCTACTAATTCTACGAGTTGGTAAACAAACTGAAATGGTGCATACCGCCACCTAGAGTGTGTTGTTTGAACAGATGTAAAGCCAAGGTTGGTGATTTACTGCCACCTGCAGTTATGGAATGTTTCCTCACGAGCATAATTCATTGGCTGATCCCTCCTGATGACCAGGATGGAATCATGTGATCCTTCCTTAACCCATAGGAAGTCCCACCCACTTGACTAATTCAAAATGGTGAAATCCCTCTATGTTGCTGCCCATGTTAAAAAGTTTTTTTGTGGCACTAGAGCCCTCTATCTATCTCTATGAGTACACCCTCGGTACAGATTTAGGACCAGCTTCCCCTCCCCCAAGCCTTAAGCATTAGTGTGGAAAATGCAAAACTGACTCAAGATCAGCATCTAGGGGCAACTTCACCCTACTCCATAATTATGTGATACAAATGACCCCTGACCTCTGACCTTTGACCTTGATGACCTTGGCAGTGCTCCTGGAGGAGTAGACCTTGGTAAAGTTGAGTTGGTTGGTAGCAACACAGGCGTACTCCCCGCTGTCCTGGGGCACCATCCTGTAGTAGTGCATACAAATACAGATACTGTCAACAATATTTCCAGTGAGTGTTCACATATAAGAAGCTAAATAATCAAAAATTGACAAAGATCTATGTGACTGGAATGGTGTATTTGTCAATAAATATATCAGTTCTCTTCAGTTGTTTGCATATCCAATGCACCCCTGATCTAAGATGCATCTTCAGGTGGGCACAAATGAATCTCTAAAAGACAAACACAAGACAGACAGACCAGACAGACCGGTAATAACAGACCATCCACAATACAGTACCTGTAGATGAAGAGTTGTTCCCGTGTCTGATTGTGTAAAGGAGACAGGGGGAGGGGCTTCCCATCCACCAGCCACTGGTAGGAGACGTGGGTCCCTTTGGTGATGTTACAATGTAGGGACAGTGGCTTCCCTTCGTAGAACTCCACAGACCCTGATTGGACTACAACCTCTGCACCGTTGACTGGGTCTGTGGGAGAACACATACAACCATGCAGTAGAACCATTCGTAGCACCATAGAATCTGATAATGTTGTGTTCTAATTCTAGGAGGGCATTTTAGATCTGTGAAAACATTTTAGTTCTATTAAGACTTTGTAATTGTATAAAGACATTCAAATTCTATGAGTACATTTTAATTTATCTGAGGACATTCTAGTTCTATGAGTACATTCTAGTTCTATGAGTGCATTCTAGTTCTATGCGTACATTCTAGTTCTATGAGGACATTCTAGTTCTATGAGTGCATTCTAGTTCTATGCGTACATTCTAGTTCTATGAGGACATTCTAGTTCTATGAGTACATTTTAATTTATCTGAGGACATTCTAGTTCTATGAGTACCTTCTAGTTATAAGAGTACATTCTAGTTCTATGAGTACATTCTAGTTCTATGAGTACATTCTAGTTCTATGAGTACATTTTAGTTCTATGAGTACATTTTAGTTCTATGAGTACATTCTAGTTCTATGAGTACATTCTAGTTCTATGAGGAAATTGTAAACGCAGCAAAAAAAGAAATGTCCTCACTGTCAACTGCGTTTATTTTCAGCAAACTAAACGTGTAAATATTTGTATGAACATAAGGTTCAACAACTGAGACATAAACTGAACAAGTTCCACAGACATGTGACTAACAGAAATGGAATAATGTGTCCCTGAACAAAGGGGGGAATCAAACTCAAAAGTAACTGTCGGTATCTGGTGTGGCCACCAGCTGCATTAAGTACTGCAGTGCATCTCCTCCTCATGGGCTGCACCAGATTTTCCAGGTCTTGCTTTGAGATGTTACCCCACTCTTCCACCAAGGCACCTGCAAGTTCCCGGACATTTCTGGGGGAATGGCCCTAGCCCTCACCCTCCGATCCAACAGGTCCCAGAGGTGCTCAATGGGATTGAGATCCGGGCTCTTCGCTGGCCATGGCAGAACACTGACATTCCTGTCTTGCAGGAAATCATGCACAGAACGAGCAGTATGGCTGGTGGCATTGTCATGCTGGAGGGTCATGTCAGGATGAGCCTGCAGGAAGGGTACCACATGAGGGAGGAGGATGTCTTCTCTGAAACACACAGCGTTGAGATTGCATGCAATGACAACAAGCTCAGTTCGATGATGCTGTGACACACCGCCCCAGACCATGACGGACCCCTCACCTTCAAATCGATCCCAATCCAGAGTACAGGCCTCGGTGTAACGCTCATTCCTTCGACAATAAACACGAATCCGACGATCGCCCCTGGGGAGACAAAACCGCGTCTCGTCAGTGAAGAGCACTTTTTGCCAGTCCTGTCTGGTCCAGCGACGGTGGGTTTGTGCCCATAGGCGATGTTGTTGCCGGTGATGTCTGGTGAGGACCTGCCTTACAACAGGCCTACAAGCCCTCAGTCCAGCCTCTCTCAGCCTATTGAGGACAGTCTGTGGTCTAGAGTTGTTTTCCCTCTCGTTGCACATGTGACATACTGGCAGAAATGATGTAAAAGGGATTTAAGTTTGTCTGTTAAAGTCCCCGGCCACTAGGAGCGCCACTTCTGGATGAGCATTTTCTTCTTTCCTTAAAGACTTATACAGCTGGTTGAGTGGACTTATACAGCTGGTTGAGTGGACTTATACAGCTGGTTGAGTGGACTTATACAGCTGGTTGAGTGGACTTATACAGCTGGTTGAGTGGACTTATACAGCTCGCTGAGTGGACTTATACAGCTCGCTGAGTGGACTTATACAGCTCGTTATGTGGACTTATACAGCTGGTTGAGTGGACTTATACAGCTCGTTATGTGGACTTATACAGCTGGTTGAGTGGACTTATACAGCTCGTTATGTGGACTTATACAGCTGGTTGAGTGGACTTATACAGCTGGTTGAGTGGACTTATACAGCTGGTTGAGTGGACTTATACAGCTGGTTGAGTGGACTTATACAGCTGGTTGAGTGGACTTATACAGCTCGCTGAGTGGACTTATACAGCTGGTTGAGTGGACTTATACAGCTCGCTGAGTGGACTTATACAGCTCGCTGAGTGGCCTTATACAGCTCGCTGAGTGGCCTTATACAGCTCGCTGAGTGGACTTATACAGCTCGCTGAGTGGACTTATACATCTCGCTGAGTGGACTTATACAGCTCGCTGAGTGGACTTATACATCTCGCTGAGTGGACTTATACAGCTCGCTGAGTGGACTTATACAGCTCGCTGAGTGGACTTATACAGCTCGTTGAGTGGACTTATACAGCTCGTTATGTGGACTTATACAGCTCGTTATGTGGACTTATACAGCTCGTTATGTGGACTTATACAGCTCGTTGAGTGGACTTATACAGCTCGTTGAGTGGACTTATACAGCTCGTTGAGTGGACTTATACAGCTCGTTGAGTGGACTTATACAGCTCGTTATGTGGACTTATACAGCTCGTTGAGTGGACTTATACAGCTCGCTGAGTGGACTTATACAGCTCGCTGAGTGGACTTATACAGCTGGTTGAGTGGACTTATATAACTGGTTGAGTGGACTTATACAGCTCGTTGAGTTCGGTCTTAGTGCCAGCGTCAGTTTGTGGTGGTAAATAGACGTCTACGAAAAATATAGCTGAAAACTCTCTTGGTAGATGGTGTGGTATCATGTGGTACTCTACTTCAGCAATACATTGAGGTTACCTTAACATTAGACATCGCGCCCCAGCTGTTATTGACAAACAGACACACACCCCCACCGCTCGTCTTACCAGATGTAGCTGTTCTGTCCTGCCGACGCGCAGAAAACCAAGACAACTGTATCTTATCCGTGTCGTCATTCTTAGTGAAACATAAGATATTACAGTTTTTAATGTCCCATTGGTAGGATGGTCTCAAACGGAGCTTTTCCAGTTTATTCTCCAGTGATTGCCCGTTGGCTAATAGAACAGATGGTAGAGGCGGGTCACCAACAAATTCTCACAAGGATCTGATCGGACCCTGATCTCCGCCCCCTGTATTTCCTTATTTTCTTCATGCGAATGAAGGGGATTTGAGCCTTGTCTGGGAGAAACATTATATCTTTCGCTTCAGACTCATTAAAGAAAATCATCTTTGTCCAGTTTGAGGTCACTGCTCTTATTTTCCAGGAGCTATTTTCGGTCATAAGAGACAGTAGCATCAACATTATGTACAAAATAAGTTACAAACAATGCGAAAAACACACAACTGGTTAGGAGCCCGTAAAATGGCAGCCATCCCTCTGGCGCCATTCTTCCAGGACAAAACAGACGTAATACAGGGCCTACGACTCACCGACTACTCTGAGGTGGTGTCTTTGACTGACAGTGGGGTGTATTACTGTGTTGTTCTGGACGCTGGCTACACACACCATGTAGCCCTCGTAGGAAGCAGTGATGAACAGAGGGAAATTGGCCATCTCACCAGACAGAGCAGTGTAGAAGCCCAAGGCCTTGGACCGGTCACCTTCCCTGAGGACAGATTACAGTAATGGATTGGATTCATAACAGTGGTAAAATGTATATTTTATTGTGTTGTTTACATGGCATTATATTGACAGGGCTCTGTAGAAACTTAAAGCTGCAATTTGTAACTTTTTGAGGGCGACCCAACCAAATGCACATAGAAATGTGAGTTATAGATCTGCAATCCTCATTAAAAGCCAGTCTCAGAAGCGGTAGATCTGTTCTATGTGTGCTATTTCTATGCTTCCCGTTCTTAAGTTTTGTTTTTGCATCTTTTACTTTCAATTTTGTACACCAGCTTCAAACAGCAAATATACAGAAATATATTTCATAGCGGTTTAGGGTACAATGATTCTCTACGCTACACATGCTTGTTTTGTCACATAAACTGAAATTAGGCAAACTATTCGAATCTTAACAACCAGGAAATGGAGGAGCCATTTCTGCATTGTGCATCTTTAAGGTCTTGTCTAATGTGAGATTCAAATTGACCCCTAGAACCCTACTCCCTAGGCACTGCATTGGATTGATTAGCCTACTTGCCTACTGATATATTCATAACACCTCCTTTCAGATCTACAGTACTTAGCGGCTTGAGGTAGATATTGTAGCAATCTTAACCAAACACTTAGCAAGCTGGTCAAGAGGTTCGGAAAAGGATCTTTTGGCGTAACAACTAAGGTTTTGGGTTGACAGTCGTTTGAGTCTCGGTCAGGGCTTCCCCCTGAATTCCCTACATTACAGCAACACCCACCTGAATAGCTGGTAGAGGATGGACTCCTCTTTAGGGTAATGCAGAACTTCACACTGGAATTCTTCTACAGTCTTCTCTAGCACTGTTGAGGGGCCGTACAGCAACGGTCTGCCTAGGACCGAGGCTCCTGGGACCGAGGCTCCTTGGACTGGGAGAACAGGGGGTACACAACACAGTCAGACACACTCAGAAACACACACACACACACACACACACACACACACACACACACACACACACACACACACACACACACACACACACACACACACACACACACACACACACAGACACAGACACACACACAGACACACACACACACACCTTAGACAATGGCACAAAACTTACTTGTCTCCTGGCAGAAGGTGTAGAAACCTTCAGAGAAGAAGAAAAAAAAAGACTGTTGGTGTTGTATAAAAGAATCATCTTCTCTCCAGAATAACAGCTACAGCAGGACTCACCCAGGACTCACCCAGGACTCACCCAGGACTCACCCAGGACTCACCCAGGACTCACCCAGTAAAACTACTACTGTTGTTCTGAGAGTCGTCATCTTCTCTCCAGAATAACAGCTACAGCAGGACTCACCCAGGACTCACCCAGTAAAACTACTACTGTTGTTTTGAGAGTCGTCATCTTCTCTCCAGAATAACAGCTACAGCAGGACTCACCCAGGACTCACCCAGGACTCACCCAGGACTCACCCAGTAAAACTACTACTGTTGTTCTGAGAGTCGTCATCTTCTCTCCAGAATAACAACTACAGCAGGACTCACCCAGGACTCACCCAGGACTCACCCAGGACTCACCCAGTAAAACTACTACTGTTGTTTTGAGAGTCGTCATCTTCTCTCCTTCCTCCGTATCCACAAAACCCAATTTGACTGGAAGTTTGTTTTTGACTGAAGAAGCAGATATGGACTTGCATCCGTGTGTGTGTGTAAAGGTTTGAATGTGTTCACATTTGTTGTGTGTGTGTGTGTGTGTGTGTGTACTGCAGATAGTGGTTGGAGGGGTTAGTGGTTATGGAGGGTGGTGAGAGTGAATGAATGGTGGAGACAGAGAGAGCGAGAGAGAGCAGGATGTGGGGGCCGATAAAAATAACAGAAAGAAAGGTTAGGACCTAGTAACCTACACGCCCCACTACCCACTACACACACACACACACACACACACACACACACACACACACACACACACACACACACACACACACACACACACACACACACACACACACACACACACACACACCAGACACACACTGCAGACACACCCAGCAGACACACACACACACCAGACACACACACACACACACCACACACACACACACACACACACATGTGCACAGAACTGATAGTACTATACACCGTCCCCCTCCCTTATACCCCCTCTCTCCAACAGCAGATCCACAAGAACACAACATGCTTCAAATGTCGCAACTTTATTAACACACGAGATGTAGCATTACATTTTGTATTGTTTCAGTATTGATAACAATTCTTCCATTAAAAGTCATAAAACATTTGAAAAGACGATTTACAGTCTTAATTTTCTTCACTTTGGTGCAATTTGTTTCACTTTGGTATGTGGTACATTTTCACAACTCTTAGACTCTAAACAGATCATCAAAATGTCACGTGGTCAAAACTCTAAGCACATTTTCAATTGACTGAGTACTACAAACTTAGCTTACCTATATAGTTTCATAACTGCTGAACCAAAATGGAGTAGTGCTTAGCTTACCTATATAGTTTCATAACTACTGAACCAAAATGGAGTAGTGCTTAGTTTACCTATATAGTTTCATAACTGCTGAACCAAAATGGAGTAGTGCTTAGTTTACCTATATAGTTTCATAACTGCTGAACCAAAATGGAGTAGTGCTTAGCTTACCTATATAGTTTCAACTGCCGAACACTGTAAAATGAATGTACATAAATTTATCAATTGTCATCAATTTATGTTGGAATTTAAAATCAAATACTATATGTATGTGTCTGTAAATACTACATCATCATTCTCCATCAGCCAGGGTGCTTCAATTGGACAACGTGGAGAGTCACTGGAAGTGCTTCCATTCAGAATTACACTGTGCTGTACAATGCACTGCTGAAATACCTGGGTTGTACATTACAATATATACCTGGGTTGTACATTACAATATATACCTGGGTTGTACATTACAATATATACCTGGGTTGTACATTACAATATATACCTGGGTTGTACATTACAATATATACCTGGGTTGTACATTACAATATATACCTGGGTTGTACATTACAATATATACCTGGGTTGTACATTACAATATATACCTGGGTTGTACATTACAATATATACCTGGGTTGTACATTACAATATATACCTGGGTTGTATATTACAATATATACCTGGGTTGTACATTACAATATATACCTGGGTTGTATATTACAATATATACCTGGGTTGTATATTACAATATATACCTGGGTTGTATATTACAATATATACCTGGGTTGTACATTACAATATATACCTGGGTTGTACATTACAATATATACCTGGGTTGTACATTACAATATATACCTGGGTTGTACATTACAATATATACCTGGGTTGTACATTACAATATATACCTAGGTTGTACATTACAATATATACCTGGGTTGTATATTACAATATATACCTGGGTTGTACATTACAATATATACCTGGGTTGTACATTACAATATATACCTGGGTTGTACATTACAATATATACCTGGGTTGTATATTACAATATATACCTGGGTTGTATATTACAATATATACCTGGGTTGTACATTACAATATATACCTGGGTTGCATATTACAATATATTTATACCTGGGTTGTATATTACAATATGTTTATACCTGGGTTGTATATTACAATATGTTTATACCTGGGTTGTATATTACAATATATTTATACCTGGGTTGTATATTACAATATGTTTATACCTGGGTTGTATATTACAATATGTTTATACCTGAGTTGTATAACAATATATTTATACCTGGGTTGTATATTACAATATATTTATACCTGAGTTGTATATTACAATATATTTATACCTGGGTTGTATATTACAATATATTTATACCTGAGTTGTATATTACAATATATTCATACCTGGGTTGTATATTACAATATATTTATACATGATTTGTATATAACAATATATTTATACCTGAGTTGTATATTACAATATATTTATACCTGGGTTGTATATTACAATATGTTTATACCTGGGTTGTATATTACAATATGTTTATACCTGGGTTGTATATTACAATATATTTATACCTGGGTTGTATATTACAATATGTTTATACCTGGGTTGTATATTACAATATGTTTATACCTGAGTTGTATAACAATATATTTATACCTGGGTTGTATATTACAATATATTTATACCTGAGTTGTATATTACAATATATTTATACCTGGGTTGTATATTACAATATATTTATACCTGAGTTGTATATTACAATATATTCATACCTGGGTTGTATATTACAATATATTTATACATGATTTGTATATAACAATATATTTATACCTGAGTTGTATATTACAATATATTTATACCTGAGTTGTATATTACAATATATTTATACCTGGGTTGTATATTACAATATATTTATACCTGGGTTGTATATTACAATATATTTATACATGATTTGTATATAACAATATATTTATACATGATTTGTATATAACAATATATTTATACATGATTTGTATATAACAATATATTTATACCTGGGTTGTATAGCAATATGCTTATACCTGAGTTGTATAACAATATATTTATACATGATTTGTAGATTTGTATATAACAATATATTTATACCTGAGTTGTATACAGCAATATATTTATACCTGGGTTGTATAACAATATATTTATACCTGATTTGTAGATTTGTATATAACAATATATTTATACCTGAGTTGTATATTACAATATATTTATACAGGAGTTGTATAACAATATATTTATACCTGAGTTGTATATTACAATATATTTATACCTGAGTTGTATATTACAATATGTTTATACCTGAGTTGTATATTACAATATGTTTATACCTGAGTTGTATATTACAATATATTTATACCTGAGTTGTATAACAATATATTTATACCTGATTTGTAAATTTGTATATAACAATATATTTATACCTGAGTTGTATATTACAATATATTTATACCTGAGTTATATATTACAATATGTTTATACCTGATTTGTAGATTTGTATATAACAATATATTTATACCTGAGTTGTATATTACAATATATTTATACCTGGGTTGTATATTACAGTGTATTTATACCTGAGCTGTATATTACAATATATTTATACCTGAGCTGTATATTACAATATATTTATACCTGAGTTGTATATTACAATATGTTTATACCTGAGTTGTATATTACAATATGTTTATACCTGAGTTGTATAGTAATATGTTTAAACCTGAGTTGTATACAACAATATATTTATACCTGATTCGTAGATTACAATATATTTATACCTGAGCTGTATATTACAATATATTTATACCTGGGTTGTATATAACAATATATTTATACCTGAGTTGAATACAACAATATATTCGACTCGTTATCCAGATTTCATTGATACACTGATGAATTTCAAGCGGAGAGACAGGCGATGCCATATCAGTTGACGAGTCACACAGGAAAAGGTGTAGCTGAACAGTGTTGCATGGGGCAGAAATAGCTACACCAGACTACATCAGGACATTATAACTGTAGCCTATGGCATTACAATACCTACACAATACCCCATATATCTGATCATCTACACGTGTACTGTACAAGGATAATGAAACATTAACTCTGACATATGTACTGTACACAGATAATGAAACATTAAGACTGACACATGTACTGTACACGGATAATGAAACATTAACTCTGACATATGTACTGTACACGGATAATGAAACATTAAGACTGACACGTGTACTGTACACAGATAATGAAACATTAAGACTGACACATGTACTGTACTGTACACGGATAATGAAACATTAACTCTGACATATGTACTGTACACGGATAATGAAACATTAACTCGAACATATGTACTGTACTGTACACGGATAATGAAACATTAACTCTGACACATGTACTGTACTGTACACGGATAATGAAATATTAACTCTGACATATGTACTGTACACGGATAATGAAATATTAACTCTGACATATGTACTGTACACGGATAATGAAATATTAACTCTGACATATGTACTGTACACGGATAATGAAACATTAACTCTGACATATGTACTGTACACGGATAATGAAACATTAACTCTGACACATGTACTGTACTGTACACGGATAATGAAATATTAACTCTGACATATGTACTGTACACGGATAATGAAATATTAACTCTGACATATGTACTGTACACGGATAATGAAATATTAACTCTGACATATG
This sequence comes from Oncorhynchus masou masou, assembly GCF_036934945.1. Lineage (NCBI taxonomy): Eukaryota > Metazoa > Chordata > Actinopteri > Salmoniformes > Salmonidae > Oncorhynchus > Oncorhynchus masou. The sequence continues at coordinate 14,718 of NW_027010010.1, forward strand.
CACTGTACACGGATAATGAAACATTAACTCTGACATATGTACTGTACACGGATAATGAAACATTAACTCTGACATATGTACTGTACACGGATAATGAAACATTAACTCTGATATATGTACTGTACACGGATAATGAAACATTAACTCTAACATATGTACTGTACTGTACATGGATAATGAAATATTAACTCTGACATATGTACTGTACACGGATAATGAAATATTAACTCTGACATATGTACTGTACACGGATAATGAAACATTAACTCTGATATATGTACTGTACACGGATAATGAAATATTAACTCTGACATATGTACTGTACACGGATAATGAAATATTAACTCTGACATATGTACTGTACGCGGATAATGAAACATTAACTCTGACATATGTACTGTACACGGATAATGAAACATTAACTCTGACATATGTACTGTACACGGATAATGAAACATTAACTCTGACATATGTACTGTACACGGATAATGAAATATTAACTCTGACATATGTACTGTACACGGATAATGAAACTGTAAGACTGACACATGTACTGTATGAATCAGATCAAATGTGATTGGTCACATACACATGGTTAGCAGATGTTATTGGTCACATACACATGGTTAGCAGATGTTATTGGTCACATACACATGGTTAGCAGATGTTATTGGTCACATGCACATGGTTAGCAGATGTTAATGCGAGTGCAGCGAAATGCTTGTGCTTCTAGTTCCGACAGTGCAGTAATATCTAACAAGTAATCTAACAATTCCCCAACAACTACCTAATACACACACATCTAAAGGGGGGAATGAGAATATGTACATATACATATGTGGATGAGCGATGGTTGAGCGGCAGAGGCAAGGCGCAGTAGGTGGTATAAAATACAGTATATACATGTGATATGAGTAATGGAAGATATGTAAACATTATTAAACTGCCATTATTTAAAGTGGCTCGTGATCCATTGTTAAAGTGGCCAGTGATTGGGTCTCAATGTAGGCAGCAGCCTCTCTGAGTTAGTCATTGCAGTTTAGCAGTCTGATGGCCTTGAGATAGAAGCTGTTTTTCAGTCTCTCTGTCCCAGCTTTAATGCACCTGTACTGACCTCGCCTTCTGGATGATAGCAGGGTGAACAGGCAGTGGCTCAGGGGGTTGATGTCCTTGATGATCTTTTTGGCCTTCCTGTGACATTGGGCGCTGTAGGAGTCCTGGAGGGCAGGTAGTTTGCCCCGGTGATGAGTTGTGCAGACATCACTACCCTCTGGAGTGCCTTGCGGTTGAGAACGGTGTAGTTGCTGTACCAGGCTGTGATACAGCCCGACAGGATGCTCTCGATTGTGTATCTGTAAAAGTTTGTCAGGGTGTTGGATGACAAGCTAAATTTCTTCAGAGACGCTGTTGTGCCTTCTTCACCACGCTGTCTGTGTGGGTGGACCATTTCAGTTTGTCCGTGATGTGTACGCCGAGGAACTTAAAACTTTCCACCTTCTCCACTGCTGTCCTTTCGATGTGGAAAGGGGGGTGCTCCCTCTGCTGTTTCCTGAAGTCCACGATCATCTCCTTTGTTTTGTTGACGTTGAGTGAGAAGTTGTTTTCCTGACACTACACTCCGACTTCCCGTAAGACGGTCAGCGAAGTGGAGATGTTGTTTCCTACCTTCACCACCTGGGGGAAGCCTGTCAGAACGTCCAGGACCCAATTGCACAGGGGTTGAGACCCAGGGCCTCCAACTTGATGATGAGCTTGGATGGTACTATGGTGTTGAATGCTAAGCTGTAGTCAATGAACAGCATTCTTACACAGGTATTCCTCTTGTTCAGATGGGATAGGGCAGTGTGCAGTGTGATGGCAATTGCATCGTCTGTGGACCTGTTGGGGCGGTATGCAAACTGAATTGGCTCTAGGGTGGCCGGTAAGGTGGAGGTGATATGATCCTTGACTAGTCTCTCAGCACGTCATGATGACAGAAGTGAGTGCTACGGAGCAGTAGTCATTTTGTTCAGTTATCTTTGCCTTCTTGGGTACAGGAACAATGTTGGCCATCTTGAAGCATGTAGGGACAGCAGACTGGGACAGGTAGCAATTGAATATGTCGGTAAACACACCAGCCAGCTGGTCGGCACATGCTCTGAGGGCGCATGCTCTGAGGGCGCATGCTCTGAGGGCGCATGCTCTGAGGGCGCATGCTCTGAGGGCGCATGCTCTGAGGGCGCAGGCTCTGAGGGCGCAGGCTCTGAGGGCACATGCTCTGAGGGCACATGCTCTGAGGACGCGGCTAAGGATGCCGTCTGGGCTAGCAGGGTTAATACGTTTAAATGTTTTACTCACGTCGGCCACAGAGAAGGAAAGGGGGTGCTCAGTCCTTGATAGCAGGCCTCAATGTTGGCACTGTATATCCTCAAAGCGGGCAAAGAAGGTGTTCAGTTTGTCTGGAAGCATGACGTCGGTGCCCGTGACAGCGCTGGGTTTTGTTTTGTAGTCCATGATTTCCTGTAGGCCCTGCCACACACGTCTTCTGTCTGAGCCGTTGAATTGCAACTCATCTTTGTCCCTGTACCGGCATTTCGCTTGTTTGATTGCATTGCGGAGGGAATAACTACATTGTTTATATTCAGCCATATTCCCAGACCTGATTCTATGGTTAAATGTGGTGGTTCGCGCTTTCAGTTTTGCACAAATGCCGCCATCCATCCTTGGTTTCTGGTTAGGGTAGGTTTTAATATGCACAGTGGGTACAACATCTCCTATACACTTCCTTATCAACTCACAGAGTCAGCGTATAGATCGATGTTGTTCTCTGAGGCTGACCGGAACATATCCCAGTCTGCATGATCAAACAATCTTGAAGAATCGGTTCCGATTGGTCAGACCAGCGTTGAATGGTTCTAGTCACTGGTACATCCTGTTTGAGTTTCTACCTATAAGACGGTAGGAGCAAGATGGCGCCGTGGTCGGATTTGCCGAAGGGGTGGCGGGGGAGGGCTTTGTATGCATCACGGAAGTTAGAGTAACAGTGGTCGAGTGTATTACCCCGCGAGTACTGCAATCAATATGAGTTTTGTTGTAAGAGTTTTGAAAATATAACACTTCAATCTGAAAAATGGGCTGAAGTGTTTGAAAAAAACGTTATAATAGTTTGTTGGATAAAATGACATTGAAGGATCATTTTGCGAGGAACTCGGTCTAAAGTTGGGTTTTATTTCATCACGTCGGTTATATTGTGATCTCAAGGGTCTGAAAAGAGAAAGAACAGTTATGATAAAAAGTTGTATTTTACCAAAATATATATCACAAAAAAAGTGATATACTCTATGGACATTTGTCAGTGTGATCTCCTTTTTCTACACTGGATTATTCTGGAGTCTAGATTCAAAATCATGCACCTAATATCAGTAGTATATTGGCTGTACTATTGCTGCATTCAAAACAACTGGGAACCCTGAAAAATACGAGGTCAAATCATGACGTCAGTGACCTTCAGATCGGAAAGTCGGAGCACAAGAAAGAGACCAGAGTTCCGGAGATGGAATTTCGTGTGGGATGATCTTTCAAATAGAGCTCGTTTTCTTCCGGGTTCTCCGTTGTTTTGAATGCAATGAAGTCGGAAGTCGGAGATTTCAGAGTTCTGAGTTCCGAGCTCTCAGTTGCTTTAAATGCGTCATCAACTCTACCTGATTCTCAACGTCACTGCCAACACAGGAAGTGTCCACTTGCTTGACCCCTGACCTGGTAGTGATGTCAGACAGAGGAAGTGGATCTGGAATGATGCAGAAATGTTCGCTGAATCGTCTTTCACTGAAGGGGGAGACATTAAAGAGACAGAGAGCGAGAGAGAGAGAGACAGACAGGCAGACAGACAGAAAAAGAGAGAGAGAGAGACAGACAGAAAGATAAAGAGAGAGAAAGAGAGAGAGAGGGAGATGTTTGTATGGGCAATGACACTAATCTGAGACAGTACAAGGAGATCTTGGAAGGGATCATAGTTGGGTTGAATTAAACTGGATAATTTCAAAACACTGTAGGCCTACAATAGACTAAAAGAAATACAGGACTCACTTTGCTGCTCTCGCTCTCTGCTCGCTGCTTGCAACAATGTCTGAGAGAGAGGGGGAAGGAAGAGAGAGAAGGAAAGAATGAAAGACTGAGAGTGACACATTTAAGAACAATGACCATATTCTGAACACACACCCACCTCTTTGGCGGTTGAGCATCCTCATCACACAGGCCACACCCCCTGCCAGGGTCAGCATGAGGAAGCAGCAGAATACTATGGCCATGACCTCTATGGTTGTCGTGGCAACTTCTGTATGGACAGAGATGAGACGGGAGAGAGAGGTCACCACAACCAACTCAACTGTAAAGTTTCAACCTAACTCACCTGTAAAGTTTCAACCTAACTCACCTGTAAAGTTTCAACCTAACTCACCTGTAAAGTTTCAACCTAACTCACCTGTAAAGTTTCAACCTAACTCACCTGTAAAGTTTCAACCTAACTCACCTGTAAAGTTTCAACCTAACTCACCTGTAAAGTTTCAACCTAACTCACCTGTAAAGTTTCAACCTAACTCGTCAAAAGTAAAGTCGTCAACATGCATAAAGTTAATACAGTTAAATAAATTGTTATCATTTAGGGTGCTTCCCAAATGGAACCCTATTGCCCATTTGGCGCACTACTTTTGACTATGGCCTATGGGTGACTAATTCTCCCTCACTTGGGACACATCCTAACTCACCTGTGACCTGCACAAGGACAGGTTGGCTTTCCACCCAGGCGGACGTTACGTCATAACTGTCCCTTGCCCTGCACCGATAATACCCAGAGTCCTCTAGGGTGATCTCGGTGAGGAATAGGGTGCGCCCTCCGTCCGCCAGGGCGTGAGAGGGGTGAGAGGAGTCTCCCTCGGAGGGGGGAAGGAGGAGGGAGCCGTTGAGGGACCAGGAGAAGAAAGGGAATGTCCCGAGGCTCAGGAGGCATTGGAGACGAGCGGCGGCCATCTTGGAATCAACCCTGTAAAGGTACTCCACATCCACCTTTGGTGAGCCTCCTACTGGGACTGGAGGGAGGGAGGAAGGAGGGAGGAAGGGATGGGAAGGGGGGAGGAATGAGGAGGAGGAAGGGATGGGAAGGGGGGAGAGAGGAATGAGAAGGAGGAAGGGATGGGAAGGGGGGAGAGAGAGGAATGAGAAGGAGGAAGGGATGGGAAGGGGGGAGAGAGGAATGAGAAGGGGGAAGGATGGGAAGGGGGGAGGGAGAGAGGAATGAGAAGGAGGAAGGGATGGGAAGGGGAGAGAGAGAGGAATGAGAAGGAGGAAGGGATGGGAAGGGGGAGAGAGAGGAATGAGAAGGAGGAAGGGATGGGAAGGGGGAAGAGAGAGGAATGAGAAGGAGGAAGGGAAGGGAAGGGGAAGAGAGAGAGGAATGAGAAGGAGGAAGGGATGGGAAGGGGAGAGAGAGGAATGAGAAGGAGGAAGGGATGGGAAGGGGAAGAGAGGAATGAGAAGGAGGAAGGGATGGGAAGGGGAAGAGAGAGGAATGAGAAGGAGGAAGGGAAGGGAAGGGGAAGAGAGACGAATGAGAAGGAGGAAGGGAAGGGGAAGAGAGAGAGGAATGAGAAGGAGGAAGGGATGGGAAGGGGGAGAGAGAGGAATGAGAAGGAGGAAGGGATGGGAAGGGGAAGAGGCAGAGGGAGGGATGGGAAGGGGGAGAGAGCGGAATGAGAAGGAGGAAGGGAAGGGGAAGAGAGAGAGAGGAATGAGAAGGAGGAAGGGATGGGAAGGGGGAGAGAGAGGAATGAGCAGGAGGAAGGGATGGGAAGGGGGAGAGAGAGGAATGAGAAGGAGGAAGGGATGGGAAGGGGAAGAGGCGGAGGGAGGGATGGGAAGGGGGAGAGAGAGGAATGAGAAGGAGGAAGGGAAGGGGAAGAGAGAGAGAGGAATGAGAAGGAGGAAGGGATGGGAAGGGGGAGAGAGAGGAATGAGAAGGAGGGAAGGGATGGGAAGGGGAAGAGGCGGAGGGAGGGATGGGGAAGGGGAAGAGAGGAATGAGAAGGAGGAAGGGATGGGAAGGGGAAGAGAGAGGAATGAGAAGGAGGGAAGGGATGGGAAGGGGAAGAGGCGGAGGGAGGGATGGGAAGGGGAAGAGAGGAATGAGAAGGAGGAAGGGATGGGAAGGGGGAGAGAGAGGAATGAGAAGGAGGAAGGGATGGGAAGGGGGAGAGAGAGGAATGAGAAGGAGGAAGGGATGGGAAGGGGAAGAGGCGGAGGGAGGGATGGGAAGGGGGAGAGAGCGGAATGAGAAGGAGGAAGGGATGGGAAGGGGGAAGAGAGAGGAATGAGAAGGAGGAAGGGATGGGAAGGGGGAAGAGAGACGAATGAGAAGGAGGAAGGGAAGGGGAAGAGAGAGAGGAATGAGAAGGAGGAAGGGATGGGAAGGGGGAAGAGAGAGGAATGAGAAGGAGGAAGGGATGGGAAGGGGAAGAGAGACGAATGAGAAGGAGGAAGGGATGGGAAGGGGAAGAGGCGGAGGGAGGGATGGGAAGGGGAAGAGAGGAATGAGAAGGAGGAAGGGATGGGAAGGGGGGGAGAGGAATGAGAAGGAGGAAGGGATGGGAAGGGGAAGAGGCGGAGGGAGGGATGGGAAGGGGAAGAGAGGAATGAGAAGGAGGAAGGGATGGGAAGGGGGGGAGAGGAATGAGAAGGAGGAAGGGATGGGAAGGGGGAAGAGAGAGGAATGAGAAGGGGGAAGGGATGGGAAGGGGGAAGAGAGAGGAATGAGAAGGAGGAAGGGATGGGAAGGGGAAGAGGCGGAGGGAGGGATGGGAAGGGGGAAGAGAGAGGAATGAGAAGGAGGAAGGGATGGGAAGGGGAAGAGGCGGAGGGAGGGATGGGAAGGGGGAAGAGAGAGGAAGGAGAAGGAGGAAGGGATGGGAAGGGGAAGAGAGGAATGAGAAGGAGGAAGGGATGGGAAGGGGGGAGAGAGAGGAATGAGAAGGAGGAAGGGATGGGAAGGGGAAGAGGCGGAGGGAGGGATGGCCACAGTCAATACTCATACAGCTATCAGGACATAAACACAGTCAACACTCATACAGCTATCATGACATAAACACAGTCAATACTCATACAGCTATCATGACATAAACACAGTCAATACTCATACAGCTATCATGACATAAACACAGTCAACACTCATACAGCTATCATGACATAAACACATGCAGGAAGCACATGGAATACTACAATACACACACACACACATAGGTTTAGCCCGTACCCACTACCAGAGTCAGGGGTCTGCTGGTCAGTCTCTGTGCATCACTCTCCACTGTACACCGCACCGTGCCCATGTCATGCCCGGGAACCATGGCAACAGGGAACCAGGCAACCAGTGACTCCGTTGCCACGTCGGAACCCACCTCCTTGTCGTCAAGGAAGAGGTAGAAGGTCACGGGAGGGGTTCCCCTTGATGACCTGCAGGTCACATTGCCGCAGTAACTTGAACCCTCTTTGGAGATAGTGAAGGATATTTGGGGTACGGAGAGATAGGCTGAGGGAGAGAGAGAGATAAAAAGAGAGATAAAGAAAGAGTGAGAGAGAGAGAGAGAGAGAGAGAGATCGTAGGGCAGAAAGGAAGAAGGAAAGAGGGGGACAGAAATAGGGGGGAGAGAAAGGAGGGTGAGAAAGGGAGAGGGAGAGAGAGAGAGATGGGAGGGCAGAGAGAAAGGAGGGCAGAGAGAAAGGAGGGCAGAGAGAAAGGAGGGCAGAGAGAAAGGAGGGCAGAGAGAAAGGAGGGCAGAGAGAATGGAGGGAGAGAGAAAGGAGGGCAGAGAGAAAGGAGGGCAGAGAGAAAGGAGGGAGAGAGAAAGGAGGGCAGAGAGAAAGGAGGGCAGAGAGAAAGGAGGGCAGAGAGAAAGGAGGGAGAGAGAAAGGAGGGCAGAGAGAAAGGAGGGCAGAGAGAAAGGAGGGCAGAGAGAAAGGAGGGCAGAGAGAAAGGAGGGCAGAAAGAAAGGGGGGAGAGAGAAAGGAGGGCAGAGAGAAAGGAGGGAGAGAGAAAGGAGGGCAGAGAGAAAGGAGGGAGAGAGAAAGGAGGGCAGAGAGAAAGGAGGGAGAGAAAGGGAAAGGAAGAGAGAGGAGGGAGCAGAACATTTGACATGTTATAGGTTCTCTGTGTAAATAGTCTCTGTGATCTCCATTCCCCAGGTCCAGTACGGTTGTGGTTGTGAAACTTAACCTTCGACTTTTAACCTCTGCAGTTGTACCTTTGACCCTGACCGTGACCTCTCTGCTGCTGGAGAACCTGCTGTTGGTCTGCATCCTGGTCCCGGCAATGCACGAATAATTCCCAGCATGCTTTGCAGTGACCTTCTCCACCACCAGCGTGTTCCCCACCGGCCAGAGCAGAAGCGGGGTCAAAGGTGAGGTTGGAGATGATGTCACTTCCTGTCTGTTGTAGAACCAGGTGTAGGAGAGGTGGGAGCCCTTGGTGACATCACAGGTGAGAGTGAGCCGCAACCCCTCGTAGAGAATGGGAGGATCAGGGTCAGAGGTCACCATAGTGCCTGAGACAGGGACTGAGGTGGGGTGGAGGAGAGGAGGATGGAGGAGAGGAGGATGGAGGAGAGGAGGATGGACGAAGGGGATGGGTGAAATCATTTAGCTGTGAAATGATCTATTCCCCTGAAACAGCTCTACCACACAAACACACACACACACACACACACCCTTCTACTCACTCACTACTTGCAGGCGGACTGTTCCACTGAGGCCCATGTTTCCACCTGCCGTCACTCTGCAGTGGTACGATCCTTCTGACATCACAGAGATCTTCAGGAAGAACGTAGCCAATTGGTTGTCTTGGAGGTCGTTGCTCGTGGCGACCAGGTGGTTGCCGTCCTTCAGGAGCTCATATGTGTTTGGTGGAGGAGACCCAGGTGACCTACATTGGAACACTACCTTGGAGTTCAGGTAGGCCTTGTCTGGACCAATCAGAATAGGGCTAGGGAGAGATGAACCACCTGCAGAGAGGGAGTAGGTTGAAGTAGTCTCAAGATGCTGATCTCGGGTCAGTTTTGCATTTCCTTAATGGCTAAGGTTAGGGTTGGGGAAGCAGATCCTAGATCTGTACCTAGAGGAAACTTCAGCCCAGAGCTCAGAAACATGGTTTTACATTTGTTTAGGTTCTTTAGAACATTGCTGTCAAGCAGTTAGAGAGTTTAGTGTGGCTGTGAAACTCAAAACTTGACATTTTCTCATTGAACCATATGGAGGATATAATGGACTGTGATAAGAGTCATATGTGAGATGCAACTTTTAATTTAATGTAATTGGAAAACAGAAAACCGGACGAATTTGAATACATACCCATTATGGACACCAGACAGGCCACAACTGGAAGAGAACAAACCAACAGAAATACCTTAGTACAGGACACTTGTCAACTTTGCTCTGTTAGCCTGGGTCCCAGTCTCCTTATGGCATTGCCATCATTGGCTTGACAAGGACAGCAATGGAGTCGGTAAGCAGATCTGGGGACAGGGTATAACTTTGTTGAAAGAAAATGAATACAAAATTGTTTCATTGACTCACCTAAAACAGGCAATAAACATAATTCACGATTTTTCTTCATACTCAGGCTCAGTCTTCATCCGAAGCATGTTGTCTGTATAAGTGTCATGGGTGTGTGTGTGTGTGTGTGTGTGTGTGTGTGTGTGTGTGTGTGTGTGTGTGTGTGTGTGTGTGTGTGTGTGTGTGTGTGTTTGTGTGTGTCAGGGTGTTGAACGGTCCACCACATGCTAGAGGGAGATAACTTGAGTATGTGCGTCTCTCATCAAAAACTTTCAACTATACTGTCCATCTAGACAACACTATGACTACTAACCTAGTACAACTTACTGTCCATCTAGACAACACACTATGACTACTAACCTAAACAACTATACTGTCCATCTAGACAACACTGTGACTACTAACCTAGTTCAACTATACTGTCCATCTAGACAACACACTATGACTACTAACCTAAACAACTATACTGTCCATCTAGACAACACTATGACTACTAACCTAAACAACTATACTGTCCATCTAGACAACACTGTGACTACTAACCTAGTTCAACTATACTGTCCATCTAGACAACACTGTGACTACTAACCTAGTACAACTATAATGTCCATCTAGACAACACTATGACTACTAACCTAGTACAACTATACTGTCCATCTAGACAACACTATGACTACTAACCTAGTACAACTATAATGTCCATCTAGACAACACTGTGACTACTAACCTAAACAACTATACTGTCCATCTAGACAACACTGTGACTACTAACCTAAACAACTATACTGTCCATCTAGACAACACTATGACTACTAACCTAAACAACAATACTGTCCATCTAGACAACACACTATGACTACAAACCTAGTACAACTATAATGTCCATCTAGACAACACTATGACTACTAACCTAAACAACTATACTGTCCATCTAGACAACACTATGACTACTAACCTAAACAACTATACTGTCCATCTAGACAACACTGTGACTACTAACCTAGTTCAACTATACTGTCCATCTAGACAACACTATGACTACTAACCTAAACAACTATACTGTCCATCTAGACAACACTGTGACTACTAACCTGAACAACTATACTGTCATCTAGACAACACACTATGACTACTAACCTAAACAACTATACTGTCCATCTAGACAACACTATGACTACTAACCTAAACAACTATACAGTACATCTAGACAACACTATGACTACTAACCTAGTACAACTATAATGTCCATCTAGACAACACTGTGACTACTAACCTAAACAACTATAATGTCCATCTAGACAACACTGTGACTACTAACCTAAACAACTATAATGTCCATCTAGACAACACTGTGACTACTAACCTAAACAACTATAATGTCCATCTAGACAACACTGTGACTACTAACCTAAACAACTATACTGTCCATCTAGACAACACTATGACTACTAACCTAGTACAACTATAATGTCCATCTAGACAACACTATGACTACTAACCTAGTACAACTATAATGTCCATCTAGACAACACTGTGACTACTAACCTAAACAACTATACTGTCCATCTAGACAACACTATGACTACTAACCTAAACAACTATACTGTCATCTAGACAACACTATGACTACTAGCCTAAACAACTATAATGTCCATCTAGACAACACTATGACTACTAAACAACTATACTGTCCATCTAGACAACACTGTGACTACTAACCTAAACAACTATACTGTCATCTAGACAACACTATGACTACTAACTTAAACAACTATACTGTCCATCTAGACAACACTATGACTACTAACCTAGTACAACTATACTGTCATCTAGACAACACTGTGACTACTAACCTAAACAACTATACTGTCATCTAGACAACACTATGACTACTAACCTAGTACAACTATACTGGTCATCTAGACAACACTGTGACTACTAACCTAAACAACTATACTGTCATCTAGACAACACTATGACTACTAACCTAAACAACTATACTGTCCATCTAGACAACACTGTGACTTCTAACCTAAACAACTATACTGTCCATCTAGACAACACTATGACTACTAACCTAAACAACTATACTGTCATCTAGACAACACTATGACTACTAACCTAAACAACTATACTGTCCATCTAGACAACACTATGACTAATAACCTAAACAACTATACTGTCATCTAGACAACACTATGACTACTAACCTAAACAACTATAATGTCCATCTAGACAACACTATGACTACTAACCTAGTACAACTATACTGTCCATCTAGACAACACTATGACTACTAACCTAAACAACTATACTGTCATCTAGACAACACTATGACTACTAACCTAAACAACTATAATGTCCATCTAGACAACACTATGACTACTAACCTAGTACAACTATACTGGTCATCTAGACAACACTGTGACTACTAACCTAAACAACTATACTGTCATCTAGACAACACTATGACTACTAACCTAGTACAACTATACTGTCCATCTAGACAACACACTGTGACTACTAACCTAGTACAACTATACTGTCCATCTAGACAACACTGTGACTACTAACCTAGTACAACTATACTGTCATCTAGACAACAGTGTGACTACTAACCTAAACAACTATACTGTCCATCTAGACAACACTGTGACTACTAACCTAGTACAACTATACTGTCCATCTAGACAACACTGTGACTACTAACCTAAACAACTATAATGTCCATCTAGACAACACTGTGACTACTAACCTAAACAACTATACTGTCATCTAGACAACACTGTGACTACTAACCTAGTACAACTATACTGGCCATCTAGACAACACTATGACTACTAACCTAAACAACTATACTGTCCATCTAGACAACACTGTGACTACTAACCTAAACAACTATACTGGTCATCTAGACAACACTATGACTACTAACCTAAACAACTATACTGTCCATCTAGACAACACTGTGACTACTAACCTAAACAACTATACTGTCCATCTAGACAACACTGTGACTACTAACCTAAACGACTATACTGTCCATCTAGACAACACTATGACTACTAACCTAAACAACTATACTGTCCATCTAGACAACACTGTGACTACTAACCTAAACAACTATACTGTCCATCTAGACAACACTGTGACTACTAACCTAGTACAACTATACTGTCATCTAGACAACAGTGTGACTACTAACCTAAACAACTATACTGTCCATCTAGACAACACTGTGACTACTAACCTAGTACAACTATACTGTCCATCTAGACAACACTGTGACTACTAACCTAAACAACTATAATGTCCATCTAGACAACACTGTGACTACTAACCTAAACAACTATACTGTCATCTAGACAACACTGTGACTACTAACCTAGTACAACTATACTGGCCATCTAGACAACACTATGACTACTAACCTAAACAACTATACTGTCCATCTAGACAACACTGTGACTACTAACCTAAACAACTATACTGGTCATCTAGACAACACTATGACTACTAACCTAAACAACTATACTGTCCATCTAGACAACACTGTGACTACTAACCTAAACAACTATACTGTCCATCTAGACAACACTGTGACTACTAACCTTCACGACTATACTGTCCATCTAGACAACACTATGACTACTAACCTAAACAACTATACTGTCCATCTAGACAACACTGTGACTACTAACCTAAACCAGGTGAAGTTGTTGAATGGAGGACACAAGGAACCAGGGATTTGAAAACAACAACAGAACACTGAATGACGTAACAACACAGCCTTTTAATAGAAGCTCTTTTAAAACGGCATTCATAGAAGTTCACATTTAAAAACAGTATTTGATCAAATGTTTAAAAAACGTATTTAAAAAAAACTCAAGCTGTTGCAGAGACAACATCTACTTCATAGTCAGAGCTTTTACATAAACAGTGGGGAGAACAAGTATTTGATGCACGGCCGATTCTGCAGGTTTTCCTACTTACAAAGCATGTAGAGGTCTGTAATTTGTATCATAGGTACACTTCAACTGTGAGCAATAAAATGCAAATTAATTACATAAAAATCATACAATGTGATTTTCTGGATTTTGTACCTATGACAAAAAATGACAGACCTCTACATGCTTTGTAAGTAGGAAAAACATAAAATCGGCAGTGTATCAATACTTGTTCTCCCCACTGTATATATAAAACCATTAAACACATCAGTATTCTAACAGTACACATTAGTAGTACTCTGTCCTTAACGCTATACTGTCATCTAGACAACACACTATGACTACTAACCTAAACAACTATACTGTCCATCTAGACAACACTATGACTACTAACCTAGTACAACTATAATGTCCATCTAGACAACACTATGACTACTAACCTAGTACAACTATAATGTCCATCTAGACAACACTGTGACTACTAACCTAGTACAACTATAATGTCCATCTAGACAACACTGTGACTACTAACCTAAACAACTATACTGTCATCTAGACAACACTGTGACTACTAACCTAGTACAACTATAATGTCCATCTAGACAACACTGTGACTACTAACCTAAACAACTATACTGTCCATCTAGACAACACTGACTACTAACCTAAACAACTATACTGTCCATCTAGACAACACTGTGACTACTAACCTAGTACAACTATACTGTCATCTAGACAACACTGTGACTACTAACCTAGTACAACTATATTGGTCATCTAGACAACACTGTGACTACTAACCTAGTACAACTATAATGTCCATCTAGACAACACTGTGACTACTAACCTAAGCAACTATACTGTCATCTAGACAACACTATGACTACTAACCTAAACAACTATACTGTCATCTAGACAACACTATGACTACTAACCTAAACAACTATACTGTCCATCTAGACAACACTATGACTACTAACCTAAACAACTATAATGTCCATCTAGACAACACTGTGACTACTAACCTAAACAACTATACTGTCATCTAGACAACACTATGACTACTAACCTAAACAACTATACTGTCATCTAGACAACACTATGACTACTAACCTAGTACAACTATACTGTCCATCTAGACAACACTGTGACTACTAACCTAAACAACTATAATGTCCATCTAGACAACACTGTGACTACTAACCTAAGCAACTATACTGTCATCTAGACAACACTATGACTACTAACCTAAACAACTATAATGTCCATCTAGACAACACTGTGACTACTAACCTAAACAACTATACTGTCATCTAGACAACACTATGACTACTAACCTAAACAACTATAATGTCCATCTAGACAACACTGTGACTACTAACCTAAACAACTATACTGTCCATGTAGACAACACTATGACTACTAACCTAAACAACTATACTGTCCACCTAGACAACACTGTGACTACTAACCTAAACAACTATACTGTCCATCTAGACAACACTGTGACTACTAACCTAAACAACTATACTGTCATCTAGACAACACTATGACTACTAACCTAGTACAACTATATTGGTCATCTAGACAACACTATGACTACTAACCTAAACAACTATAATGTCTATCTAGACAACACTGTGACTACTAACCTAAGCAACTATACTGTCCATCTAGACAACACTGTGACTAACCTAAACAACTATACTGTCCATCTAGACAACACTGTGACTACTAACCTAAGCAACTATACTGTCCATCTAGACAACACTATGACTACTAACCTAGTACAACTATATTGGTCATCTAGACAACACTGTGACTACTAACCTAGTACAACTATACTGGTCATCTAGACAACACTGTGACTACTAACCTAAACAACTATACTGTCATCTAGACAACATTATGACTACTAACCTAAACAACTATACTGTCCATCTAGACAACACTGTGACTACTAACCTAGTACAACTATACTGTCCATCTAGACAAACACTATGACTACTAACCTAAACAACTATACTGTCCATCTAGACAACACTATGACTACTAACCTAGTACAACTATAATGTCCATCTAGACAACACACTGTGACTACTAACCTAGTACAACTATACTGTCCATCTAGACAACACTATGACTACTAACCTAAACAACTATACTGTCCATCTAGACAACACTGTGACTACTAACCTAAACAACTATACTGTCCATCTAGACAACACTATGACTACTAACCTAAACAACTATACTGTCCATCTAGACAACACTGTGACTACTAACCTAAACAACTATACTGTCAACTAGACAACACTGTGACTACTAACCTAGTACAACTATACTGTCATCTAGACAACAGTGTGACTACTAACCTAAACAACTATACTGTCCATCTAGACAACACTGTGACTACTAACCTAGTACAACTATACTGTCCATCTAGACAACACTGTGACTACTAACCTAAACAACTATAATGTCCATCTAGACAACACTGTGACTACTAACCTAAACAACTATACTGTCATCTAGACAACACTGTGACTACTAACCTAGTACAACTATACTGGCCATCTAGACAACACTATGACTACTAACCTAAACAACTATACTGTCCATCTAGACAACACTGTGACTACTAACCTAAACAACTATACTGGTCATCTAGACAACACTATGACTACTAACCTAAACAACTATACTGTCCATCTAGACAACACTGTGACTACTAACCTAAACAACTATACTGTCCATCTAGACAACACTGTGACTACTAACCTAAACAACTATACTGTCCATCTAGACAACACTATGACTACTAACCTAAACAACTATACTGTCCATCTAGACAACACTGTGACTACTAACCTAAACAACTATACTGTCCATCTAGACAACACTGTGACTACTAACCTAAACCAGGTGAAGTTGTTGAATGGAGGACACAAGGAACCAGGGATTTGAGAAAACAACAACAGAACACTGAATGACGTAACAACACAGGCTTTTAATAGAAGCTCTTTTAAAACGGCATTCATAGAAGTTCACATTTAAAAACAGTATTTGATCAATTTGTTTAAAAACGTATTTAAAAAAAAAACTCAAGCTGTTGCAGAGACAACATCTACTTCATAGTCAGAGCTTTTACATAAACAGTGGGGAGAACAAGTATTTGATGCACGGCCGATTCTGCAGGTTTTCCTGCTTACAAAGCATGTAGAGGTCTGTAATTTGTATCATAGGTACACTTCAACTGTGAGCAATAAAATGCAAATTAATTACATAATCATACAATGTGATTTTCTGGATTTTGTACCTATGATAAAAAATTACAGACCTCTACATGCTTTGTAAGTAGGAAAACCTGCAGAATCGGCCGTGTATCAAATACTTGTTCTCCCCACTGCATATATAAAACCATTAAACACATCAGTATTCTAACAGTACACATTAGTAGTACTCTGTCCTTAACGCTGTTTCCAAGTACAGCCTATATAGCAACATCATCCCCGATCATACAACACACCTGAGAATGAAGCTTTTACAACTGCATCATAGCCACTAAACACATCACTACAGTAACACAAGTTCTGTAACTGACACGCGTGTTGTTCTGAATACTGTATATGACATGTAGGTACAGCCCAGAGCAATAAACTCAATGTTAGGGAGTGACAAAAAAGCTCAAAGGTCACATCTGCTACTACTTTTGTGCGCTAAATATGGAATAGGGTGCAATTTGGCAATGTCTGCTCCATAGAGTTGGATAGAGGGTGCATTTGGCACAATGATAGGTGGTGGGCTCTATTTCTAACTCTATGGGCTGCATAGAGATAGTTAGAGAACACAACATTGTATCTGTCCCAATAGGGCGTCTGTGGGAGCATGGGAAGAGCCATGGAGGAAATCTTCATTTCAAACTAGTTCATTTTCTTCTTCTACTACTTCTATGAGTTGGTAAACAAACTGAAAGGGTGCATCCTGCCACCTGGAGGGTGTTGTTTCAACAGGTGTAAAGCCAATGTTGGCCATTTACAGCCACCTGCAGTTATGGAATGTTTCCTCACGAGGATAATTCATTGGTTGAACCCTCCTGATGACCTGGATGGAATCAAGTGATGCTTTCTTAAACCATAGGTAGTTCCACTCAGTTGATTACTTCAGAATGGTGAAAGTCCCGAATGTCGCTGCACATGCTAAAACTCTCTGTTGGGCTCTAGAGTCCTCTATCTATCTTTATGATGGGCTGTCATTGCCTGTAGG
>NW_027010011.1:0-36522 GCF_036934945.1 Oncorhynchus masou masou
AGTATCACATTTTTCATTTCACTTCATTACAGTACAACGATTTGATTTGTTTGATCGTAGCTAGCCAGCTACATAGCCGTCTTTGTATCTAAGACAATTGTGTAGTCTAGAGCGATTTTCTAGGTTAGCTGGCCAGCTATTGTCGGTCTTTCAACGTAGCTAGCCAGCTAGCCCCCGAATAGCAGCACTGTAGTAACTATTACAGTACAACGGTTTGTTTTGTTTGATCGTAGCTACATAGCCGTCTTTGTATCTAAGACAATTGTGTAGCCTAGAGCGATTTTCTAGGTTAGCTGGCCAGCTATTGTCGTTCTCTTAACGTAGCTAGCCAGCTAGCCCCCGAATAGCAGCACTGTAGTAACTATTACAGTACAACGGTTTGTTTTGTTTGATCGTAGCTAGCTAGCTACACAGCCGTCTTTGTATCTAAGTCAATTGTTTAGCCTAGAGCGATTTTCTAGGTTAGCTACATCGCAGCCACTACCAGCTAGCCTACTCCAGCAGTACTGTATCATTTCAATCATTTTAGTCTATAAGATTCTTGCTACGTAAGCTTAACTTTCTGAACATTCGAGACGTGTAGTCCACTTGTCATTCCAATCTCCTTTGCATTAGCGTAGCCTCTTCTGTACCCTGTCAACTATGTGTCTATCTATCTCTGTTCTCTCCTCTCTGCACAGACCATACAAACGCTCCACACCGCGTGGCCGCGGCCACCCTAATCTGGTGGTCCCAGCGCGCACGACCCACGTGGAGTTCCTGGTCTCCGGTAGCCTCTGGAACTGCCGATCTGCGGCCAACAAGGCAGAGTTCATCTCAGCCTATGCCTCCCTCCAGTCCCTCGACTTCCTGGCACTGACGGAAACATGGATCACCACAGATAACACTGCTACTCCTACTGCTCTCTCTTCGTCCGCCCACGTGTTCTCGCACACCCCGAGAGCTTCTGGTCAGCGGGGTGGTGGCACCGGGATCCTCATCTCTCCCAAGTGGTCATTCTCTCTCTCTCCCCTTACCCATCTATCTATCGCCTCCTTTGAATTCCATGCTGTCACAGTTACCAGCCCTTTCAAGCTTAACATCCTTATCATTTATCGCCCTCCAGGTTCCCTCGGAGAGTTCATCAATGAGCTTGATGCCTTGATAAGCTCCTTTCCTGAGGACGGCTCACCTCTCACAGTCCTGGGCGACTTTAACCTCCCCACGCCTACCTTTGACTCATTCCTCTCTGCCTCCTTCTTTCCACTCCTCTCCTCTTTTGACCTCACCCTCTCACCTTCCCCCTACTCACAAGGCAGGCAATACGCTCGACCTCATCTTTACTAGATGCTGTTCTTCCACTAACCTCACTGCAACTCCCCTCCAAGTCTCCGACCACTACCTTGTATCCTTTTCCCTCTCGCTCTCATCCAACACTTCCCACACTGCCCCTACTCGGATGGTATCGCGCCGTCCCAACCTTCGCTCTCTCTCCCCGCTACTCTCTCCTCTTCCATCCTATCATCTCTTCCCTCTGCTCATACCTTCTCCAACCTTTCTCCTGAGTCTGCCTCCTCAACCCTCCTCTCTTCCCTTTCTGCATCCTTTGACTCTCTATGTCCCCTATCCTCCAGGCCGGCTCGGTCCTCCCCTCCCGCTCCGTGGCTCGATGACTCATTGCGAGCTCACAGAACAGAGCTCCGGGCAGCCGAGCGGAAATGGAGGAAAACTCGCTCTCCCTGCGGACCTGGCATCCTTTCACTCCCTCCTCTCTACATTTTCCTCCTCTGTCTCTGCTGCTAAAGCCACTTTCTACCACTCTAAATTCCAAGCATCTGCCTCTAACCCTAGGGAAGCTCTTTGCCACCTTCTCCTCCCTCCTGAATCCTCCTCCCCCCCCCCCCCCCTCCTCCCCTCTCTGCAGATGACTTCGTCAACCATTTTGAAAAGAAGGTCGACGACATCCGATCCTCGTTTGCTAAGTCAAACGACACCGCTGGTTCTGCTCACACTGCCCTACCCTGTGCTCTGACCTCTTTCTCCCTCTCTCTCCAGATGAAATCTCGCTTCTTGTGACGGCCGGCCGCCCAACAACCTGCCCGCTTGACCCTATCCCCTCCTCTCTTCTCCAGACCATTTCCGGGGACCTTCTCCTTACCTCACCTCGCTCATCAACTCATCCCTGACCGCTGGCTACGTCCCTTCCGTCTTCAAGAGAGCGAGAGTTGCACCCCTTCTGAAAAAACCTACACTCGATCCCTCCGATGTCAACAACTACAGACCAGTATCCCTTCTTTCTTTTCTCTCCAAAACTCTTGAACGTGCCGTCCTTGGCCAGCTCTCCCACTATCTCTCTCAGAATGACCTTCTTGATCCAAATCAGTCAGGTTTCAAGACTAGTCATTCAACTGAGACTGCTCTTCTCTGTATCACGGAGGCGCTCCGCACTGCTAAAGCTAACTCTCTCTCCTCTGCTCTCATCCTTCTAGACCTATCGGCTGCCTTCGATACTGTGAACCATCAGATCCTCCTCTCCACCCTCTCCGAGTTGGGCATCTCCGGCGCGGCCCACGCTTGGATCGCGTCCTACCTGACAGGTCGCTCCTACCAGGTGGCGTGGCGAGAATCTGTCTCCTCGCCACGCGCTCTCACCACTGGTGTCCCCCAGGGCTCTGTTCTAGGCCCTCTCCTATTCTCGCTATACACCAAGTCACTTGGCTCTGTCATAACCTCACATGGTCTCTCCTATCATTGCTATGCAGACGACACACAATTAATCTTCCTTTCCCCCTTCTGATGACCAGGTGGCGAATCGCATCTCTGCATGTCTGGCAGACATATCAGTGTGGATGACGGATCACCACCTCAAGCTGAACCTCGGCAAGACGGAGCTGCTCTTCCTCCCGGGGAAGGACTGCCCGTTCCATGATCTCGCCATCACGGTTGACAACTCCATTGTGTCCTCCTCCCAGAGCGCTAAGAACCTTGGCGTGATCCTGGACAACACCCTGTCGTTCTCAACCAACATCATGGCGGTGGCCCGTTCCTGTAGGTTCATGCTCTACAACATCCGCAGAGTACGACCCTGCCTCACACAGGAAGCGGCGCAGGTCCTAATCCAGGCACTTGTCATCTCCCGTCTGGATTACTGCAACTCGCTGTTGGCTGGGCTCCCTGCCTGTGCCATTAAACCCCTACAACTCATCCAGAACGCCGCAGCCCGTCTGGTGTTCAACCTTCCCAAGTTCTCTCACGTCACCCCGCTCCTCCGCTCTCTCCACTGGCTTCCAGTTGAAGCTCGCATCCGCTACAAGACCATGGTGCTTGCCTACGGAGCTGTGAGGGGAACGGCACCGCAGTACCTCCAGGCTCTGATCAGGCCCTACACCCAAGCAAGGGCACTGCGTTCATCCACCTCTGGCCTGCTCGCCTCCCTACCATTGAGGAAGTACAGTTCCCGCTCAGCCCAGTCAAAACTGTTCGCTGCTCTGGCCCCCCAATGGTGGAACAAACTCCCTCACGACGCCAGGACAGCGGAGTCAATCACCACCTTCCGGAGACACCTGAAACCCCACCTCTTCAAGGAATACCTAGGATAAGATAAGTAATCCTTCTCACCCCCCCTTAATGATTTAGATGCACTATTGTAAAGTGGCTGTTCCACTGGATGTCAGAAGGTGAATTCACCAATTTGTAAGTCGCTCTGGATAAGAGCGTCTGCTAAATGACTTAAATGTAAATGTAATGTTAAATGTATTGTCATGGTTGCATGGTATTGTCATGGTTGCATGGTATTGTCATGATTACGTGGTATTGTCATGAATACGTGGTATTGTCATGGTTGCATGGTATTGTCATGGTTGCATGGTATTGTCATGGTTGCATGGTATTCTCATGGTTGCATGGTATTGTCATGATTACGTGGTATTGTCATGGTTGCATGGTATTGTCATGGTTGCATGGTATTGTCATGGTTGCATGGTATTGTCATGGTTGCATGGTATTGTCATGATTATGTGGTATTGTCACGGTTGCATGGTATTGTCATGGTTGCATGGTATTGTCATGATTACGTGGTATTGTCATGGTTGCATGGTATTGTCATGGTTGCATGGTATTGTCATGGTTGCATGGTATTGTCATGATTACGTGGTATTGTCATGATTACGTGGTATTGTCACGGTTGCGTGGTATTGTCACGATTACGTGGTATTGTCACGGTTGCGTGGTATTGTCACGGTTGCATGGTATTGTCACGGTTGCATGGTATTGTCACGGTTGCATGGTATTGTCACGGTTGCATGGTATTGTCACGGTTGCATGGTATTGTCACGGTTGCATGGTATTGTCACGGTTGCATGGTATTGTCATGATTACGTGGTATTGTCATGGTTGCATGGTATTGTCATGGTTGCATGGTATTGTCATGGTTGCATGGTATTGTCATGGTTGCATGGTATTGTCATGATTACGTGGTATTGTCATGGTTGCATGGTATTGTCATGGTTGCATGGTATTGTCATGGTTGCATGGTATTGTCATGGTTGCATGGTATTGTCATGATTATGTGGTATTGTCACGGTTGCATGGTATTGTCATGGTTGCATGGTATTGTCACGGTTGCATGGTATTGTCACGGTTGCATGGTATTGTCACAGTTGCATGGTATTGTCACGGTTGCATGGTATTGTCATGATTACGTGGTATTGTCATGGTTGCGTGGTATTGTCATGATTACGTGGTATTGTCATGATTACGTGGTATTGTCATGGTTGCATGGTATTGTCATGGTTGCATGGTATTGTCATGGTTGCATGGTATTGTCATGATTACGTGGTATTGTCATGGTTGCATGGTATTGTCATGGTTGCATGGTATTGTCATGGTTGCATGGTATTGTCATGGTTGCATGGTATTGTCATGATTACGTGGTATTGTCATGATTACGTGGTATTGTCATGGTTGCATGGTATTGTCATGGTTGCATGGTATTGTCATGGTTGCATGGTATTGTCATGGTTGCGTGGTATTGTCATGATTACGTGGTATTGTCATGGTTGCATGGTATTGTCATGGTTGCATGGTATTGTCATGGTTGCATGGTATTGTCATGGTTGCATGGTATTGTCATGATTATGTGGTATTGTCACGGTTGCATGGTATTGTCATGGTTGCATGGTATTGTCATGGTTGCATGGTATTGTCATGGTTGCATGGTATTGTCATGGTTGCATGGTATTGTCATGATTATGTGGTATTGTCACGGTTGCATGGTATTGTCATGGTTGCATGGTATTGTCATGATTACGTGGTATTGTCATGGTTGCATGGTATTGTCATGGTTGCATGGTATTGTCATGGTTGCGTGGTATTGTCATGATTACGTGGTATTGTCATGATTACGTGGTATTGTCATGGTTGCGTGGTATTGTCACGATTACGTGGTATTGTCACGGTTGCGTGGTATTGTCACGGTTGCATGGTATTGTCACGGTTGCATGGTATTGTCACGGTTGCATGGTATTGTCACGGTTGCATGGTATTGTCACCCGGTTGCATGGTATTGTCACGGTTGCATGGTATTGTCACGGTTGCATGGTATTGTCACGGTTGCATGGTATTGTCACGGTTGCATGGTATTGTCACGGTTGCATGGTATTGTCACGGTTGCATGGTATTGTCACGGTTGCATGGTATTGTCACGGTTGCATGGTATTGTCACGGTTGCATGGTATTGTCACGGTTGCATGGTATTGTCACGGTTGCATGGTATTGTCACAATTGCATGGTATTGTCACGGTTGCATGGTATTGTCATGATTACGTGGTATTGTCATGGTTGCGTGGTATTGTCATGATTACGTGGTATTGTTATGATTACGTGGTATTGTCATGGTTGCATGGTATTGTCATGGTTGCATGGTATTGTCATGGTTGCATGGTATTGTCATGATTACGTGGTATTGTCATGGTTGCATGGTATTGTCATGGTTGCATGGTATTGTCATGGTTGCATGGTATTGTCATGATTACGTGGTATTGTCATGGTTGCATGGTATTGTCATGGTTGCATGGTATTGTCATGGTTGCATGGTATTGTCATGATTAAGTGGTATTGTCATGGTTGCGTGGTATTGTCATGATTACGTGGTATTGTCATGATTACCTGGTATTGTCATGGTTGCATGGTATTGTCATGGTTGCATGGTATTGTCATGATTACGTGGTATTGTCATGGTTGCATGGTATTGTCATGGTTGCATGGTATTGTCATGGTTGCATGGTATTGTCATGATTACGTGGTATTGTCATGATTACGTGGTATTGTCATGGTTGCATGGTATTGTCATGGTTGCATGGTATTGTCATGGTTGCATGGTATTGTCATGATTACGTGGTATTGTCATGGTTGCATGGTATTGTCATGGTTGCATGGTATTGTCATGGTTGCATGGTATTGTCATGGTTGCATGGTATTGTCATGATTACGTGGTATTGTCATGGTTGCATGGTATTGTCATGGTTGCATGGTATTGTCATGATTACGTGGTATTGTCATGATTACGTGGTATTGTCATGGTTGCGTGGTATTGTCATGATTGTGTGGTATTGTCATGATTACGTGGTATTGTCACGGTTGCGTGGTATTGTCACGGTTGCATGGTATTGTCATGATTACGTGGTATTGTCATGGTTGCGTGGTATTGTCATGGTTGCGTGGTATTGTCATGGTTGCATGGTATTGTCATGATTACGTGGTATTGTCATGATTACGTGGTATTGTCATGGTTGCATGGTATTGTCATGGTTGCATGGTATTGTCATGGTTGCATGGTATTGTCATGATTACGTGGTATTGTCATGGTTGCATGGTATTGTCATGGTTGCATGGTATTGTCATGGTTGCATGGTATTGTCATGATTACGTGGTATTGTCATGGTTGCATGGTATTGTCATGGTTGCATGGTATTGTCATGGTTGCATGGTATTGTCATGGTTGCATGGTATTGTCATGATTACGTGGTATTGTCATGGTTGCATGGTATTGTCATGGTTGCATGGTATTGTCATGATTACGTGGTATTGTCATGGTTGCATGGTATTGTCATGATTACGTGGTATTGTCATGGTTGCATGGTATTGTCATGGTTGCATGGTATTGTCATGATTACGTGGTATTGTCATGGTTGCATGGTATTGTCATGGTTGCATGGTATTGTCATGGTTGCATGGTATTGTCATGGTTGCATGGTATTGTCATGGTTGCATGGTATTGTCATGGTTGCATGGTATTGTCATGATTACATGGTATTGTCATGGTTGCATGGTATTGTCATGGTTGCATGGTTTTGTCATGGTTGCATGGTATTGTCATGTTTGCATGGTATTGTCATGGTTGCATGGTATTGTCATGATTACATGGTATTGTCATGGTTGCATGGTATTGTCATGGTTGCATGGTATTGTCATGGTTGCATGGTATTGTCATGGTTGCATGGTATTGTCATGATTACGTGGTATTGTCATGGTTGCATGGTATTGTCATGGTTGCATGGTATTGTCATGGTATGCTGTCTAGTTGTTGTTGTTGTTGCTCAAAGCCCCTCAAGGATAAATCACATAAAAAAAACGTGTTTATTGAATAATTGAAAAGGGAATGGGAAGAATACACTGGCTTCACATAGCCTCTGTTCTTACTATGTGCCTTAGTGGTCAACAGACTGAAGAATATAATGAGCCCTTTCCAGAAACATTCACCAGTTGAAGAGCAAAAGGATAAATGATACCACCAGGGGATCACCAACACCACCTGTGGTGGTTTGGAATGCCTTAAGAGATCCTGATACTTATTTTTCTTCAAAAAACATTGACCAGTCTTGAATTGGATTCTGCACTCCATGACAATACACAGAGCGTACAAAACATTAGGAACACCTTATCTTTCCATGACAGACTGACCAGGTGAAAGCTATGATCCCTTATTGATGTCACTTGTTAAATCCACTTCAGTCAGCGTAGATGAAGGGGAGGAGACAGGTTAAATAAGGATTTTTAAGCCTTGAGACAATTGAGACATGGATTGTGTATATGTGCCAACCTAGAGGGTGAATGGGCAAGGCAAAATATGGAAGTGCCTTTGAACCGGGTACGGTAGTAGGCAACCTTTGAACCGGGTACGGTAGTAGGCGCCTTTGAACCGGGTATGGTAATAGGCGCCTTTGAACCGGGTACGGTAGTAGGCGCCTTTGAACCGGGTACGGTAGTAGGCAACCTTTGAACCGGGTACGGTAGTAGGCGCCTTAGAACCGGGTACGGTAGTAGGCGCCAGGCGCACCAGTGTGTCAACAACTGCAATGTAGCTGGGCTTTTCATGCTCAACAGTTTCCTGTGTGTATCAAGAATGGTCCACTACCGAAAGAACATCCAGTCAACTTGACACAACTGTGGGAAGCATTGTGCAAACATCCCTGTGGAATGCTTTCGCCACCTTGTAGAGTCCTGGTTGTTCTGAACTCAATAGTAGGAAGGTGTTCCTACAGGTCTGTACACTCAGTGTATAGTTTGTATGAGGAAAATATAGAAATTCAGTAAACATCAGCGAGATAGACAGATGAATAGATAGACATCAACAGATCCATGGTGTGTATCTAAACATAGAGATGATGCTACTGTGAGAAAACACTAAGGGTCAGCTCAGCGAAAAGACAACAAAAGAGATCTCTCTCTTTCTGATTCAGACAGGTTGTGTCCCAACATTGTGCACTACTTCTGATTAGAGCTCTCAGAGTCCTGGTAAAAGCAACACACTAAATATGGAATAGGGTGCCACTTGAAACACAGCCTGTTTTTTTCCCCACAGGAATTTCCTCAAAGAGGAAATAGTGGACATGTGCATCTCTTGTACGTGGGGTTTACTTTGGCAGAGTGCAAGGACTTGGAGAAAGGGAAGGCTGCTGTTAAACACACACAGTATATTCCAGGAGCAACATTTCAGGGTTTAGTCGTGCTATTCCCAGTGGGAGGAGCAAACGAGGGAAAGAAAAACAGTTGTGGGAAGAGAAGGAAAGGGGTCTGGTCTGTATAGAGAAGGAAAGGGGTCTGGTCTGAATAGAGAAGGAAAGGGGTCTGGTCTGTATAGAGAAGGAAAGGGGTCTGGTCTGTATAGAGAAGGAAAGGGGTCTGGTCTGTATAGTGAAGGAAAGGGGTCTGGTCTGTATAGAGAAGGAAAGGGGTCTGGTCTGAATAGAGAAGGAAAGGGGTCTGGTCTGAATAGAGAAGGAAAGGGGTCTGGTCTGAATAGAGAAGGAAAGGGGTCTGGTCTGTATAGTGAAGGAAAGGGGTCTGGTCTGTATAGAGAAGGAAAGGGGTCTGGTCTGTATAGAGAAGGAAAGGGGTCTGGTCTGAATAGAGAAGGAAAGGGGTCTGGTCTGTATAGAGAAGGAAAGGGGTCTGGTCTGAATAGAGAAGGAAAGGGGTCTGGTCTGAATAGAGAAGGAAAGGGGTCTGGTCTGTATAGAGAAGGAAAGGGGTCTGGTCTGAATAGAGAAGGAAAGGGGTCTGGTCTGTATTGTGAAGGAAAGAGGTCTGGTCTGTATAGAGAAGGAAAGGGGTCTGGTCTGAATAGAGAAGGAAAGGGGTCTGGTCTGAATAGAGAAGGAAAGGGGTCTGGTCTGTATAGAGAAGGAAAGGGGTCTGGTCTGTATAGAGAAGGAAAGGGGTCTGGTCTGTATAGTGAAGGAAAGGGGTCTGGTCTGAATAGAGAAGGAAAGGGGTCTTGTCTGTATAGAGAAGGAAAGGGGTCTGGTCTGTATAGTGAAGGAAATGGGTCTGGTCTGTATAGAGAAGGAAAGGGGTCTGGTCTGAATAGAGAAGGAAAGGGGTCTGGTCTGAATAGAGAAGGAAAGGGGTCTGGTCTGTATAGAGAAGGAAAGGGGTCTGGTCTGTATAGTGAAGGAAAGGGGTCTGGTCTGTATGGTGAAGGAAAGGGGTCTGGTCTGTATGGTGAAGGAAAGGGGTCTGGTCTGAATAGAGAAGGAAAGGGGTCTGGTCTGTATAGAGAAGGAAAGGGGTCTGGTCTGTATAGTGAAGGAAATGGGTCTGGTCTGTATAGAGAAGGAAAGGGGTCTGGTCTGTATAGAGAAGGAAAGGGGTCTGGTCTGTATAGTGAAGGAAAGGGGTCTGGTCTGTATAGAGAAGGAAATGGGTCTGGTCTGTATAGAGAAGAAAGGGGTCTGGTCTGTATAGAGAAGGGGTCTAGCCTCTATAGAGAAGGTAAGTGGTCTGGTCTATATAGAGAAGGAAAGGGGTCTGGTCTGTATAGAGAAGGAACGTGGTCTGGTCTGTATAGAGAAGGAAAGGGTTCTGGTCTGTATAGAGAAGGAAAGGGGTCTGGTCTGAATAGAGAAGGAAATGGGTCTTATCTGTATAGAGTAGGAAAGGGGTCTGGTCTGTATAGAGTAGGAAAGGGGTCTGGTCTGTATAGTGAAGGAAAGGGTTCTGGTCTGTATAGAGAAGGAAAGGGGTCTGGTCTGTATAGTGAAGGAAAGGGGTCTGGTCTGAATAGAGAAGGAAAGGGGTCTTATCTGTATAGAGAAGGAAAGGGGTCTGGTCTGTATAGTGAAGGAAATGGGTCTGGTCTGTATAGAGAAGGAAAGGGGTCTGGTCTGAATAGAGAAGGAAAGGGGTCTGGTCTGTATAGAGAAGGAAAGGGGTCTGGTCTGTATAGTGAAGGAAAGGGGTCTGGTCTGTATGGTGAAGGAAAGGGGTCTGGTCTGAATAGAGAAGGAAAGGGGTCTGGTCTGTATAGTGAAGGAAATGGGTCTGGTCTGTATAGTGAAGGAAATGGGTCTGGTCTGTATAGAGAAGGAAAGGGGTCTGGTCTGTATAGTGAAGGAAAGGGGTCTGGTCTGTATGGTGAAGGAAAGGGGTCTGGTCTGAATAGAGAAGGAAAGGGGTCTGGTCTGTATAGAGAAGGAAAGGGGTCTGGTCTGTATAGTGAAGGAAATGGGTCTGGTCTGTATAGAGAAGGAAAGGGGTCTGGTCTGTATAGAGAAGGAAAGGGGTCTGGCCTGAATAGAGAATGAAAAGGGGTCTGGTCTGAATAGAGAAGGAAAGGGGTCTGGTCTGTATAGTGAAGGAAAGGGGTCTGGTCTGAATAGAGAAGGAAAGGGGTCTGGTCTGAATAGAGAAGGAAAGAGGTCTGGTCTGTATAGTGAAGGAAAGGGGTCTGGTCTGTATAGAGAAGGAAAGGGGTCTGGTCTGAATAGAGAAGGAAAGGGGTCTGGTCTGAATAGAGAAGGAAAGGGGTCTGGTCTGTATAGTGAAGGAAAGGGGTCTGGTCTGAATAGAGAAGGAAAGGGGTCTGGTCTGAATAGAGAAGTAAAGGGGTCTGGTCTGAATAGAGAAGGAAAGGGGTCTGGTCTGAATAGAGAAGGAAAGGGGTCTGGTCTGTATAGTGAAGGAAAGGGGTCTGGTCTGAATAGAGAAGGAAAGGGGTCTGGTCTGTATAGTGAAGGAAAGGGGTCTGGTCTGAATAGAGAAGGAAAGGGGTCTGGTCTGAATAGAGAAGGAAAGGGGTCTGGTCTGAATAGAGAAGGAAAGGGGTCTGGTCTGTATAGTGAAGGAAAGGGGTCTGGTCTGTATAGTGAAGGAAAGGGGTCTGGTCTGTATAGTGAAGGAAAGGGGTCTGGTCTGTATAGAGGAGGGGTCTAGCCTGTATAGAGAAGGAAATGGGTCTGGTCTGTATAGAGAAGTAAAGGGGTCTGGTCTGTATAGAGAAGGAACGTGGTCTGGTCTGTATAGAGAAGGAAATGGGTCTGGTCTGTATAGAGAAGGAAAGGGGTCTGGTCTGTATAGAGAAGGCAAGGGGTCTGGTCTGTATAGAGAAGGCAAGGGGTCTGGTCTGTATAGAGAAGGAAAGGGGTCTGGTCTGTATAGAGAAGGGGTCTAGCCTGTATAGAGAAGGAAAGTGTTCTGGTCTGTATAGAGAAGGAAAGGGGTCTGGTCTCTATAGAGAAGGAAAGGGGTCTGGTCTGTATAGAGAAGGAAAGGGGTCTGGTCTGTATAGAGAAGGAAAGGGGTCTGGTCTGTATAGAGAAGGAAAGGGGTCTGGTCTGAATAGAGAAGGAAAGGGGTCTGGTCTGAATAGAGAAGGGGTCTGGTCTGTATAGTGAAGGAAAGGGGTCTGGTCTGAATAGAGAAGGAAAGGGGTCTGGTCTGTATAGAGAAGGAAAGGGGTCTGGTCTGTATAGAGAAGGAAAGGGGTCTGGTCTGAATAGAGAAGGAAAGGGGTCTGGTCTGAATAGAGAAGGAAAGGGGTCTGGTCTGTATAGAGAAGGAAAGGGGTCTGGTCTGTATAGTGAAGGAAAGGGGTCTGGTCTGAATAGAGAAGGAAAGGGGTCTGGTCTGAATAGAGAAGGAAAGGGGTCTGGTCTGTATAGTGAAGGAAAGGGGTCTGGTCTGTATAGAGAAGGGGTCTAGCCTGTATAGAGAAGGAACGTGGTCTGGTCTGTATAGAGAAGGAACGTGGTCTGGTCTGAATAGAGAAGGAAAGGGGTCTGGTCTGTATAGAGAAGGAAAGGGGTCTGGTCTGTATAGAGGAGGGGTCTAGCCTGTATAGAGAAGGAAATGGGTCTGGTCTGTATAGAGAAGTAAAGGGGTCTAGCCTGTATAGAGAAGGTAAGTGGTCTGGTCTGTATAGAGAAGGAAAGGGGTCTGGTCTGTATAGAGAAGGAACGTGTTCTGGTCTGTATAGAGAAGGAAAGGGGTCTGGTCTGTATAGAGAAGGAAAGGGGTCTGGTCTGTATAGAGAAGGAAAGGGGTCTGGTCTGTATAGAGAAGGAAAGGGGTCTGGTCTGTATAGAGAAGGCAAGGGGTCTGGTCTGTATAGAGAAGGAAAGGGGTCTGGTCTGTATAGAGAAGGGGTCTAGCCTGTATAGAGAAGGAAAGTGTTCTGGTCTGTATAGAGAAGGAAAGGGGTCTGGTCTGTATAGAGAAGGAAAGGGGTCTGGTCTGAATAGAGAAGGAAAGGGGTCTGGTCTGTATAGAGAAGGGGTCTAGCCTGTATAGAGAAGGAACGTGGTCTGGTCTGTATAGAGAAGGAACGTGGTCTGGTCTGTATAGAGAAGGAAAGGGGTCTGGTCTGTATAGAGAAGGAAAGGGGTCTGGTCTGTATAAAGAAGGAAAGGGGTCTGGTCTGTATAGAGAAGGAAAGGGGTCTGGTCTGAATAGAGAAGGAAAGGGGTCTGGTCTGTATAGAGAAGGGGTCTAGCCTGTATAGAGAAGGAACGTGGTCTGGTCTGTATAGAGAAGGAACGTGGTCTGGTCTGTATAGAGAAGGAAAGGGGTCTGGTCTGTATAGAGAAGGAAAGGGGTCTGGTCTGTATAAAGAAGGAAAGGGGTCTGGTCTGTATAGAGAAGGAAAGGGGTCTGGTCTGAATAGAGAAGGAAAGGGGTCTGGTCTGTATAGAGAAGGAAAGGGGTCTGGTCTGAATAGAGAAGGAAAGGGGTCTGGTCTGTATAGAGAAGGAAAGGGGTCTGGTCTGTATAAAGAAGGAAAGGGGTCTGGTCTGTATAAAGAAGGAAAGGGGTCTGGTCTGTATAGAGAAGGAAAGGGGTTTGGTCTGTATGTGTGTGGTATGCATGGTCAGTGTACATTTTTGTGACGTACATGTTGTTCCTTTTGTGGTTGTTAAAGACTATCCAAGAGCACCTCCCCTATGACAGACAGACAGACAGACAGACAGACAGACAGACAGACAGACAGACAGACAGACAGACAGACAGACCCAAAAGAAGCAGAATTTCACAACTGGACCGAGTGAACCAATCCCTGGGAACTGGAAAATGTAGCACTGATAAATGCGTGATGGCTGAAGTGTGTCCATTGTGACTGCTGATGATAAATCAGTCATACTTTATTTACTAGTGCTGTGTTTCTTTAGAACTGTAGCACTGTCACAGACGAAACAATAGGTTCAGAGATGCTCAATATAAATTGCCCAATGTGACCAGTTGTTTACAAGTCAATGCGTTAGCTTGGGGCAAACACGTTCCTCTGACAATACACCAATCATCATTAGACGATCGTGGTGTCATTACACATTACCACAAAACTGTTGGGTTCTGAGAATATGAAGAAATATAGTTATTCATGTCACTGAGGGAGAGAGGGTAATGTATAACGACATTATGTCAAGATATGTTATTGTTAGCAATCAGGGATCCTCTGGGAGGGGAAGAGACACAGTCTGGTACCAGTCACCATGACAGCTTTGAGTTGGGGAGGAGTGAGCACTTTAGGGTGAGAGGTCAGGTCAGATGAAGTGAGGAAGAACAGATATCACTAAGGTTCTGTCGAGCAACAGAGACCCATTGGTTGTTCAGATGTGTAGGAGGAGACTTAGCAGAGGAGAAGGGTTAAATATCAGCTGGTGTAAATATGTTTTTTTGTCAGTTCAGCTGTTCGACCCTCTGGTCTAACGAACAGTAAGAGGGGAGGTGTTCTAGGTTATAGTCTAATGACCAGTTAGAGGGGAGGTGTTCTAGGTTATAGTCTAATGACCAGTTAGAGGGGAGGTGTTCTAGGTTATAGTCTAATGACTAGTCAGAGGGGAGGTGTTCTAGGTTATAGTCTAATGACCAGTTAGAGGGGAGGTGTTCTAGGTTATAGTCTAATGACTAGTCAGAGGGGAGGTGTTCTAGGTTATAGTCCAATGACCAGTTAGAGGGGAGGTGTTCTAGGTTATAGTCTAATGACCAGTTACAGTAGAAGGGAGGTGTTCTAGGTTATAGTCTAATGACCAGTTAGAGGGGAGGTGTTCTAGGTTATAGTCTAATGACCAGGCAGAGGGGAGGTGTTCTCGGTTATAGTCTAATGACCAGTTAGAGGGGAGGTGTTCTAGGTTATAGTCTAAAGATCAGTTACAGTAGAGTGGAGGTGTTCTCGGCTATAGTCTAATGACCAGTTACAGTAGAGGGAGTGTTCTATGTTATAGTCTAATGACCAGTTAGAGGGGAGGTGTTCTAGGTTATATTATAATGACGAGTTAGAGGGGGGGGTTCTAGGTTATAGTCTAATGACCAGTTAGAGGGGAGGTGTTCTAGGTTATAGTCTAATGACCAGTTAGAGGGGAGGTGTTCTAGGTTATAGTCTAATGACTAGTCAGAGGGGAGGTGTTCTAGGTTATAGTCTAATGACCAGTTAGAGGGGAGGTGTTCTAGGTTATAGTCTAATGACTAGTCAGAGGGGAGGTGTTCTAGGTTATAGTCCAATGACCAGTTAGAGGGGAGGTGTTCTAGGTTATAGTCTAATGACCAGTTACAGTAGAAGGGAGGTGTTCTAGGTTATAGTCTAATGACCAGTTAGAGGGGAGGTGTTCTAGGTTATAGTCTAATGACCAGGCAGAGGGGAGGTGTTCTCGGTTATAGTCTAATGACCAGTTAGAGGGGAGGTGTTCTAGGTTATAGTCTAAAGATCAGTTACAGTAGAGTGGAGGTGTTCTCGGCTATAGTCTAATGACCAGTTACAGTAGAGGGGAGGTGTTCTATGTTATAGTCTAATGACCAGTTAGAGGGGAGGTGTTCTAGGTTATATTATAATGACGAGTTAGAGGGGGGTTCTAGGTTATAGTCTAATGACCAGTTAGAGGGGAGGTGTTCTAGGTTATATTATAATGACCAGTTAGAGGGGAGGTGTTCTAGGTTATATTATAATGACGAGTTAGAGGGGGGGGGGGGTTCTAGGTTATAGTCTAATGACCAGTTAGAGGGGAGGTGTTCTAGGTTATATTATAATGACCAGTTAGAGGGGAGGTGTTCTAGGTTATATTATAATGACGAGTTAGAGGGGGGTTCTAGGTTATAGTCTAATGACCAGTTAGAGGGGAGGTGTTCTAGGTTATATTCTAATGACCAGTTAGAGGGGGGGGTTATAGGTTATAGTCTAATGACCAGTTAGAGGGGAGGTGTTCCAGGTTATAGTCTAATGACCAGTTAGAGGGGAGGTGTTCTAGGTTATAGTCTAATGACCAGTCAGAGGGAAGGTGTTCTAGGATATAGTCTAATGACCAGTTAGAGGGGAGGTGTTCTCGGTTATAGTCTAATGACCAGTCAGAGGGGAGGTGTTCTAGGTTATAGTCTAATGACCAGTTAGAGGGGAGGTGTCCTCGGTCATAGTCTAATGACCAGTTGAAGTAGAGTGGAGGTGTTCTAGGTTATAGTCTAATGACCAGTTACACTAGAGGGGAGGTGTTCTAGGTTATAGTCTAATGACCAGTCAGAGGGAAGGTGTTCTAGGATATAGTCTAATGACCAGTTAGAGGGGAGGTGTTCTGTGTTATAGTCTAATGACCAGTTAGAGGGGAGGTGTTCTAGGTTATAGTCTAATGACCAGGCAGAGGGGAGGTGTTCTCGGTTATAGTCTAATGACCAGTTAGAGGGGAGGTGTTCTAGGTTATAGTCTAAAGATCAGTTACAGTAGAGTGGAGGTGTTCTCGGCTATAGTCTAATGACCAGTTACAGTAGAGGGGAGGTGTTCTATGTTATAGTCTAATGACCAGTTAGAGGGGAGGTGTTCTAGGTTATAGTCTAGTGACCAGTCAGAGGGGAGGTGTTCTAGGTTATAGTCTAATGACCAGTTAGAGGGGAGGTGTCCTCGGTCATAGTCTAATGACCAGTTGAAGTAGAGTGGAGGTGTTCTAGGTTATAGTCTAATGACCAGTTACACTAGAGGGGAGGTGTTCTAGGTTATAGTCTAATGATGAGTTAGAGGGGGGGGGTTCTAGGTTATAGTCTAATGACCAGTTAGAGGGGAGGTGTTCTAGGTTATATTATAATGACCAGTTAGAGGGGAGGTGTTCTAGGTTATATTATAATGACGAGTTAGAGGGGGGGGTTCTAGGTTATAGTCTAATGACCAGTTAGAGGGGAGGTGTTCTAGGTTATATTCTAATGACCAGTTAGAGGGGGGGGGGGGGTTATAGGTTATAGTCTAATGACCAGTTAGAGGGGAGGTGTTCTAGGTTATAGTCTAATGACCAGTCAGAGGGAAGGTGTTCTAGGATATAGTCTAATGACCAGTTAGAGGGGAGGTGTTCTGTGTTATAGTCTAATGACCAGTTAGAGGGGAGGTGTTCTAGGTTATAGTCTAATGACCAGGCAGAGGGGAGGTGTTCTCGGTTATAGTCTAATGACCAGTCAGAGGGGAGGTGTTCTAGGTTATAGTCTAATGACCAGTTAGAGGGGAGGTGTCCTCAGTCATAGTCTAATGACCAGTTGAAGTAGAGTGGAGGTGTTCTAGGTTATAGTCTAATGACCAGTTACACTAGAGGGGAGGTGTTCTAGGTTATAGTCTAATGACCAGTTAGAGGGGAGGTGTTCTCGGTTATAGTCTAATGACCAGTCAGAGGGGAGGTGTTCTAGGTTATAGTCTAATGACAAGTCAGAGGGAAGGTGTTCTAGGTTATAGTCTAATGACCAGTTAGAAGGGAGGTGTTCTAGGTTATAGTCTAATGACCAGTCAGAGGGGGGGTGTTCTAGGTTATAGTCTAATGACCAGTTAGAGGGGAGGTGTTCTAGGTTATAGTCTAATGACCAGTTACAGTAGAGGGGAGGTGTTCTAGGTTATAGTCTAATGGCCAGTTAGAGGGGAGGTGTTCTAGGTTATAGTCTAATGACCAGTTACAGTATAGGGGATAGTTTCTAGGTTATAGCCTAATGACCAGTTACAGTAGAGGGGAGAGGTTCTAGGTTATATTCTAATGATCAGGTACAGTAGAGGGGAGGTGTTCTAGGTTACAGTCTAATGACCAGTTAGAGGGGAGGTGTTCTAGGTTATAGTCTACTGACCAGTCAGAGGGGAGGTGTTCTAGGCTATAGTCTAATGACCAGTTACAGTTGCGGCGGAGGTGTTCTAGGTTATAGTCTACTGACCAGTCAGAGGGGAGGTGTTCTAGTCTATAGTCTAATGACCAGTTACAGTAGAGTGGAGAGGTTCTAGGTTATAGTCTAATGACCAGTTACAGTAAAGGGGAGGTGTTCTAGGTTATAGTTTAATGACCAGTTACAGTAGAGGGGAGGTGTTCTAGGTTATAGTCTAATGACCAGTTACAGTAGAGGGGAGGTGTTCTAGGTTATAGTTTAATGACCAGTTACAGTAGAGGGGAGGTGTTCTAGGTTATAGTCTAATGACCAGTTACAGTAGAGGGGAGGTGTTCTAGGTTATAGTTTTATGACCAATTACAGTAGAGGGGAGGTGTTCTAGGTTATAGTCTAATGACCAGTCAGAGGGAAGGTGTTCTAGGTCATAGTCTAATGACCAGTTAGAAGGGAGGTGTTCTAGGTTATAGACTAATGACCAGTCAGAGGGGAGGTGTTCTAGGTTATAGTCTAATGACCAGTTAGAAGGGAGGTGTTCTAGGTTATAGACTAATGACCAGTCAGAGGGGAGGTGTTCTAGGTTATAGTATAATGACCAGTTAGAAGGGAGGTGTTCTAGGTTATAGTCTAATGACTAGTCAGAGGTGAGGTGTTCGAGGTTATAGTCTAGTGACCAGTCAGAGGGGAGGTGTTCTAGGTTATAGTCTAATGACCAGTTAGAGGGGAGGTGTTCTAGGTTATAGTCTAATGACCAGTTAGAGGGGAGGTGTTCTAGGTTATAGTCTAATGACCAGTCAGAGCGGAGGTGTTCTAGGTTATAGTCTAATGACCAGTTAGAGGGGAGGTGTTCTAGGTTATAGTCTAATGACCAGTTAGAGGGGAGGTGTCCTAGGTTATAGTCTAATGACCAGTTACAGTAGAGGGGAGGTGTTCTAGGTTATAGTCTAATGACCAGTTCGAGGGGAGGTGTTCTAGGTTATAGTCTAATGACCAGTTACAGTAGAGGGAAGGTGTTCTAGGTTATAGTCTAATGACCAGTTACAGTAGAGGGGAGGTGTTCTCGGTTATAGTCTAATGACCAGTTACAGTAGAGGGGAGGTGTTCTCGGTTATAGTCTACTGACCAGTTACAATAGAGGGAAGGTGTTCTAGGTTATAGTCTAATGACCAGTTACAGTAGAGGGAAGGTGTTCTAGGTTATAGTCTAATGACCAGTTACAGTAGAGGGAAGGTGTTCTAGGTTATAGTCTAATGACCAGTTACAGTAGAGGGGAGGTGTTCTCGGTTATAGTCTAATGACCAGTTACAGTAGAGGGGAGGTGTTCTCGGTTATAGTCTACTGACCAGTTACAATAGAGGGAAGGTGTTCTAGGTTATAGTCTAATGACCAGTTACAGTAGAGGGAAGGTGTTCTAGGCTATATTCTAATGACCAGTTACAGTAGAGGGGAGGTGTTCTAGGTTATAGTCTAATGACCAGTTACAGTAGAGGGAAGGTGTTCTAAGCTATAGTCTAATGACCAGTTACAGTAGAGTGGAGGTGTTCTCGGCTATAGTCTAATGACGAGTTAGAGTGGAGGTGTTCTCGGTTATAGGCTTATGACCAGTTGAAGTTGAGTGGAGGTGTTCTAGGTTATAGTCTAATGACCAGTTACAGTAGAGGGGAGGTGTTCTCGGTTATAGTCTAATGACCAGTTACAGTAGAGGGGAGATGTTCTAGGTTGTAGCCTAATGACTAGTTACAGTAGAGGGGAGGTGTTCTAGGTTATAGTTGAAAGACCAGTTACAGTAGAGGGGAGGTGTTCTAGGTTTAGCCTAATGACTAGTTACAGTAGAGCGGAGGTGTTCTAGGTTATAGTCGAATGACCAGTTACAGTAGAGGGGAGGTGATCTAGGCTATAGTCTAATGACCAGTTACAGTACAGGGGAGGTGTTCTAGGTTATAGACTAATGACTAGTTACAGTAGAGGGGAGGTGTTCTAGGTTATAGTCTAATGACCAGTTACAGTAGAGGGAAGGTGTTCTAGGTTATAGTCTAATGACGAGTTGAAGTAGAGTGGAGGTGTTCTAGGTTATAGTGTAATGACCAGTTACAGTAGAGGGGAGGTGTTCTAGGTTATTGCCTAATGACTAGTTACAGTAGAGGGGAGGTGTTCTAGGTTATAGTCTAACGACCAGTTAGAGGGGAGATGTTCTAGGTTATAGTCTAATGACCAGTCAGAGGGAAGGTGTTCTAGGTTATAGTCTAATGACCAGTTACAGTAGAGGGGAGGTGTTCTAGGCTATAGTCTAATGACCAGTTACAGTAGAGGGGAGATGTTCTAGGTTATAGCCTAATGACTAGTTACAGTAGAGGGGAGGTGTTCTAGGTTATAGTCTAATGACCAGTCAGAGGGGAGGTGTTCTAGGTTATAGTCTAATGACCAGTTAGAAGGGAGGTGTTCTAGGTTATAGTCTAATGACCAGTTAGAGGGGAGGTGTTCTAGGTTATAGTCTAATGACCAGTTACAGTAGAGGGGAGGTGTTCTAGGTTATAGTCTAATGACCAGTTCGAGGGGAGGTGTTCTAGGTTATAGTCTAATGACCAGTTACAGTAGAGGGAAGGTGTTCTAGGTTATAGTCTAATGACCAGTTACAGTTGAGGGAAGGTGTTCTAGGCTATAGTCTAATGACCAGTTACAGTAGAGGGGAGGTGTTCTAGGTTATAGTCTAATGACCAGTTACAGTAGAGGGGAGGTGTTCTCGGTTATAGTCTACTGACCAGTTACAATAGAGGGAAGGTGTTCTAGGTTATAGTCTAATGACCAGTTACAGTAGAGGGAAGGTGTTCTAGGCTATAGTCTAATGACCAGTTACAGTAGAGGGGAGGTGTTCTAGGTTATAGTCTAATGACCAGTTACGGTAGAGTGGAGGTGTTCTAGGTTATAGTCTAATGACCAGTTACGGTAGAGTGGAGGTGTTCTAGGTTATAGTCTAATGACCAGTTACAGTAGAGGGAAGGTGTTCTAGGTTATAGCCTAATGACTAGTTACAGTAGAGGGGAGGTGTTCTAGGTTATAGTCTAACGACCAGTTAGAGGGGAGATGTTCTAGGTTATAGTCTAATGACCAGTCAGAGGGAAGGTGTTCTAGGTTATAGTCTAATGACCAGTTAGAGGGGAGGTGTTCTAGGTTATAGTCCAATGACCAGTCAGAGGGGAGGTGTTCTAGGCTATAGTCCAATGACCAGTTACAGTAGAGGGGAGGTGTTCTAGGCTATAGTCTAATGACCAGTTACAGTAGAGGGGAGGTGTTCTAGGCTATAGTCTACCAACAACATGAGGAACAAAAACATGGACCTCCCAATAACAAGGAAATTACATGGTATAGTCCACACTATTTGCTGTGTGTGTGTGTGTGTGTGTGTGTGTGTGTGTGTGTGTGTGTGTGTGTGTGTGTGTGTGTGACAGAGAGTGAGTGTGTGTGTTACCTTCCAGAGCAGCACAGCCAGCAGTAGGAAGATGAGTATTCCCACCAGCAGGCTGATGGCAATGATCCAACCAACAACATATCCTCTTGGCTCCTGGCTATGGAGCGCCTCGAACACCAGCTGAAACACAATGGCACTACAGTCAAACGTAGCCTCAAACACAGAAACACCTAGAGACACACAGCTGAGAAACGGCCCCTTGCCTCGTGGCTGTGGTGCACCTGGAACACCAGCTAAAAGAACAAGATTACAGTCAAACACAAATATTTATACCAACACATTTAAAAGTCTATCTTTCTGAGATATCAATCAAACGTATTTCTAAAGCCCAATTTACATCAGCCGATGTCACAAAGTGCTATACAGAAACTCAGGGTTCCATAGCTGCAGGCAGAACAGTTGAAACTGGAGCAACAGCACGACCAGGTGGACTGGGGACAGCAAGGAGTCATCAGGCCAGGTAGTTCTGAGGCATGGTCCTAGGGTATTACGCATACCTACTACTATCCTAAATTTCCAGAGCAATGCAGTTGTGAAAAACTGGAAAGTCAAGGTAACAGCTGGAACACACGATTCCATTGGAAACAGAGACACTCACACAGATTCCCATCTGGGATTACATTCAAACAGTTTGATACAGACTCAGAAAAAAAAGTCTCACATTCAAACAGACTTTGATACAGACACACTCAAACCATGTCAGTGAGGGAAACAACAGAGCACAGGATTTATATGACCTCAACGTCCTGAACACTCACACACACACACACACACACGAAGATCAGCAAGGACCTCAGCCCCCTGAGCCACGGACTGTTCACCCCATTACCATCTAGAAGGTAGAGAAAGTACAGGTGCATCAAGCTTGGACCGAGAGATTGAGAAACGGCTACCATCTCCAGCCCGAGAAACGGCTACCATCTCCAGCCCGAGGAACGGCTACCATCTCCAGACCGAGGAACGGCTACCATCTCCAGCCCGAGAAACGGCTACCATCTCCAGACCGAGGAACGGCTACCATCTCCAGCCCGAGAAACGGCTACCATCTCCAGCCCGAGAAACGGCTACCATCTCCAGCCCGAGAAACGGCTACCATCTCCAGCCCGAGAAACAGCTACCATCTCCAGACCGAGGAATGGCTACCATCTCCAGACCGAGGAACGGCTACCATCTCCAGCCCGAGGAACGGCCACCATCTCCAGCCCGAGGAACGGCTGCCATCTCCAGACCGAGAAACGGCTACCATCTCCAGCCCGAGGAGCGGCTACCATCTCCAGACCGAGAAACGGCTACCATCTCCAGCCCGAGAAACGGCTACCATCTCCAGACCGAGGAACGGCTACCATCTCCAGACCGAGGAACGGCTACCATCTCCAGACCGAGAAACGGCTACCATCTCCAGCCCGAGAAACGGCTACCATCTCCAGCCCGAGGAACGGCTGCCATCTCCAGACCGAGGAACGGCTACCATCTCCAGACCGAGAAACGGCTACCATCTCCAGACCGAGAAACGGCAACTATTTCCTGACTGAAAAACAGCTACCATCTCCAGACTGGTAAACAGCTTTGATCTATGTCTGTTAACCATACACATTTGAAATGTATCGTTCTTTCATTGTACATGTGAACACATTTCAAAACACAAATTAAATCAATCCAACTATTGCAACATTCTAATCTTATATGGTCACAGATAATATTGACAGTGTAAATGAAATGGCCTACCTCCCTACTCTTCTCTTTGCCCACACTGTACATAGATTTTTCTTTTCTATTGTGTTATTGACTGTACGTTTGTTTATGTGTAACTCTGTGTTGTTTTTGTCGCACTGCTTTGCTTTGTCTTGGCCAGGTCGCAGTTGAATTTGTTCTTAACTGACTTGCCTAGTTAAATAAAGGTAAAATATATTTTTTTAAGTACTGTAAGTACTTTCAATTCTGATGCAGGTCTGTCTGGGTTTGTGACAGATCTGGGTTCCAATACTATTTGAAATATAAGAAAAAATAAATATAATACTTGATCTGTGCTTGATTGAGCTTGCCTGGCTCAATAGAAGAGTCCCAAAACTGCAAAGCCTGCCCATCTGACAGTTTAGGCAGGCTAGAGCAAACGCTCACAGTATTGAAGCATCTCAAATATGATTATTTGTACTCAGGTCTGTGGGTCTGGGTCTGGGTTGTAGGTCAGGGTCAGGGTCAGGATCTGGGCTGTGGGTCTGGGTTGTAGGTCAGGGTCTGGGCTGTGGGTCAGGGTTGTAGGTCAGGGGCTGGGCTGTGGGTCTGGGTTGTAAGGTCAGGGTCTGGGCTGTGGGTCTGGGTTGTAAGGTCAGGGTCTGGGCTGTGGGTCTGGGTTGTAAGGTCAGGGTCTGGGCTGTGGGTCTGGGTTGTAGGCCAGGGTCTGGGCTGTGGGTCTGGGTTGTAGGTCAGGGTCAGGGTCTGGGCTGTGGGTGTGGGTTGTAGGTCAGGGTCTGGGCTGTAGGTCCGGGTCTGGGCTGTGGGTCAGGGTCTGCTCTGTGGGTCTGGGTTGTAGGTCAGGGTCTGGACTGTGGGTCTGGGTTGTAGGTCTGGGTTGTTGGTCAGGGTCTGGGTTGTGGGTTAGGGTTGTAGGTCAGGGTCTGGGCTGTAGGTCCGGGTCTGGGCTGTGGGTCACGGTCTGCTCTGTGGGTCTGGGTTGTAGGTCAGGGTCTGGACTGTGGGTCTGGGTTGTAGGTCTGGGTTGTTGGTCAGGGTCTGGGTTGTGGGTTAGGGTTGTAGGTCAGGGTCTGGGCTGTGGGTCTGGGTTGTAGGTCAGGGTCTGGGCTGTGGGTCTGGGTTGTAGGTCAGGGTCTGGGTTGCAGGTCAGGGTCTGGGTTGTGGGTTAGGGTTGTAGGTCAGGGTCTGGGCTGTGGGTCTGGGTTGTAGGTCAGGGTCTGGGCTGTGGGTCTGGGTTGTAGGTCAGGGTCTGGGTTGTAGGTCAGGGTCTGGTCTGTGGGTCTGGGTTGCAGGTCAGGGTCTGGGTTGTCGGTCAGGGTCTGGGTTGCAGGTCAGGGTCTGGGTTGTAGGTCAGGGTCTGGGTTGTAGGTCAGGGTCTGGGTTGCAGGTCAGGGTCTGGGTTGCAGGTCAGGGTCTGGGTTGTAGGTCAGGGTCTGGGTTGTAGGTCAGGGTCTGGGTTGCAGGTCAGGGTCTGGGTTGTAGGTCAGGGTCTGGGTTGTGGGTTAGGGTTGTAGGTCAGGGTCTGGGTTGTAGGTCAGGGTCTGGGTTGTAGGTCAGGGTCTGGGTTGTAGGTCAGGGTCTGGGTTGTAGGTCAGGGTCTGGGTTGCAGGTCAGGGTCTGGGTTGTGGGTCTGGGTTGTAGGTCAGGGTCTGGGTTGTAGGTCAGGGTCTGGGTTGTGGGTTAGGGTTGTAGGTCAGGGTCTGGGTTGTAGGTCAGGGTCTGGGTTGCAGGTCAGGGTCTGGGTTGTAGGTCAGGGTCTGGGTTGTAGGTCAGGGTCTGGGTTGTAGGTCAGGGTCTGGGCTGTGGGTCTGGGTTGTAGGTCAGGGTCTTGGTTGTAGGTCAGGGTCTGGGTTGTGGGTGTGGGTTGTAGGTCAGGGTCTGGTCTGTGGGTCTGGGTTGTAGGTCAGGGTCTGGGTTGTAGGTCAGGGTCTGGGTTGTGGGTTAGGGTCTGGGTTGTAGGTCAGGGTCTGGGTTGTAGGTCAGGGTCTGGGTTGTAGGTCAGGGTCTGGGTTGTAGGTCAGGGTCTTGGTTGTAGGTCAGGGTCTGGGTTGTAGGTCAGGGTCTGGGTTGTGGGTGTGGGTTGTAGGTCAGGGTCTGGTCTGTGGGTCTGGGTTGTAGGTCAGTGTCTTGGTTGTAGGTCAGGGTCTGGGTTGTGGGTGTGGGTTGGAGGTCAGGGTCTGGTCTGTGGGTCTGGGTTGTAGGTCAGGGTATGGGTTGTAGGTCAGGGTCTGGTTTGTGGGTCTGGGTTGTAGGTTAGGGTCTGGTCTGTGGGTCTGGGTTGTAGGTCAGGGTCTGGTCTGTGGGTCTGGGTTGTAGGCCAGGGTCTGGGTTGTAGGTCAGGGTCTGGTCTGTGGGTCTGGGTTGTAGGTCAGGGTCTGGTCTGTGGGTCTGGGTTGTAGGTCAGGGTCTGGGTTGTAGGTCAGGGTCTGGTCTGTGGGTCTGGGTTGTAGGTCAGGGTCTGGGTTGTGGGTCTGGGTTGTGGGTCAGGGTCTGGTCTGTGGGTCTGGGTTGTAGGTCAGGGTCTGGGTTGTGGGTTAGGGTTGTAGGTCAGGGTCTGGTCTGTGGGTCTGGGTTGTAGGTCAGGGTCTGGTCTGTGGATCTGGGTTGTAGGTCAGGGTCTGGGATGTGGGTCTGGGTTGTAGGTCAGGGTCTGGGTTGTGGGTTTGGGTTGTAGGTCAGGGTCTGGTCTGTGGGTCTGGGTTGTAGGTCAAGGTCTGGTCTGTGGGTCTGGGTTGTGGGTCTGTGTTGTAGGTCAGGGTCTGGGTTGTGGGTTTGGGTTGTAGGTCAGGGTCTGGTCTGTGGGTCTGGGTTGTAGGTCAGGGTCTGGTCTGTGGGTCTGGGTTGTAGGTCAGGGTCTGGTCTGTGGGTCTGGGTTGTAGGTCAGGGTCTGGTCTGTGGGTCTGGGTTGTAGGTCAGGGTCTGGGTTGTAGGTCAGGGTCTGGGTTGTGGGTCTGGGTTGTAGGTCAGGGTCTGGGTTGTGGGTTTGGGTTGTAGGTCAGGGTCTGGTCTGTGGGTCTGGGTTGTAGGTCAAGGTCTGGTCTGTGGGTCTGGGTCTGGGTTGTGGGTCTGTGTTGTAGGTCAGGGTCTGGGTTGTGGGTTTGGGTTGTAGGTCAGGGTCTGGTCTGTGGGTCTGGGTTGTAGGTCAGGGTCTGGTCTGTGGGTCTGGGTTGTAGGTCAGGGTCTGGTCTGTGGGTCTGGGTTGTAGGTCAGGGTCTGGTCTGTGGGTCTGGGTTGTAGGTCAGGGTCTGGTCTGTGGGTCTGGGTCTGGTCTGTGGGTCTGTGTTGTAGGTCAGGGTCTGGGCTGTGGGTCTGGGTTGTAGGTCAGGGTCTGGGCTGTGGGTCTGGGTCTGATCTGTGGGTCTGGGTTGTAGGTCAGGGTCTGGTCTGTGGGTCTGGGTTGTAGGTCAGGGTCTGGTCTGTGGGTCTGGGTCTGGTCTGTGGGTCTGGGTTGTAGGTCAGGGTCTGGGTTGTGGGTTTGGGTTGTAGGTCAGGGTCTGGTCTGTGGGTCTGGGTTGTAGGTCAGGGTCTGGTCTGTGGGTCTGGGTTGTAGGTCAGGGTCTGGTCTGTGGGTCTGGGTTGTAGGTCAGGGTCTGGGCTGTGGGTCTGGGTTGTAGGTCAGGGTCTGGTCTGTGGGTCTGGGTCTGATCTGTGGGTCTGTGTTGTAGGTCAGGGTCTGGGCTGTGGGTTTGGGTTGTAGGTCAGGGTCTGGGCTGTGGGTCTGGGTTGTAGGTCAGGGTATGGGTTGTAGGTCAGGGTCTGGGTTGTGGGTGTGGGTTGTAGGTCAGGGTCTGGGCTGGAAATCCTTCCTCCTAAGACATCAGGCATCCACAATAACACAGCATTCCAATATGGTGCATAGCAAAAAGGAATATGGAAGAATTACACCTCTTCAAACTGTAACATGTTTAGTTAAGAGTATGTGTGTGTGTGTGTGTGCATTG
Organism: Oncorhynchus masou masou; assembly: GCF_036934945.1. NCBI lineage: Eukaryota > Metazoa > Chordata > Actinopteri > Salmoniformes > Salmonidae > Oncorhynchus > Oncorhynchus masou. The sequence continues at coordinate 26,956 of NW_027010011.1, forward strand.
GAAGCATACAGTATGTTACATTCTGATCCGTTGTCTGACCAACTGACTCCAGCTCAGTTTGTGCTGAGCTGTCAATATTGAACAAATGTTTACGGGTACTAAAACGTAAGGAACCATTTCAATCGCGTCAATGAGCTCATAACTCCTACAGCAGATTATTTTCATTCTCCTATCCTTTACCTCATTTACCGGGGCCTGTTTGCATGACACGGAGGATAAACTATGTCTCATCAGCTGTTGATAAGTAGCAGGCTGGGAATTGAAAGAGAGCCTCGTCACAAACCAAGGCTTACCGCACACCAAGGGACCACAAAGCTTTCTCTAGGGACTTCAGAGCTGCTGAGGGACAAGGGCTACTGAATTCACTAAAATATCTAATGCTTTGTGGTAGTGAACTGACCAGATGCTCAGGGGGGTGGGAGGTGTTGCTGTGGAAAATTAAAGTGGTCACTAAGTGCTGGGAGAGCAGTTGTGAATGGACACATTCACGGTATCGTCTAATTTAGCGGCTGAAGCTAGCCAAGCTCTTCTTGTGGCCTGGGGGTCGAGCAGCGAGCTGGGGGCCTAGAGGTCAGGAGACGCAGCAGCGCGGTGGGGCCTAAGTCAGGAGATGGAGCTGCGAGCTAGGGTCTGGAGGTCATCACCGTAATCAGCTGAGAGCATCGAGGATAAGGGGATGCAGAGTGCTCATCACTTCATTCCACTGCTCCACAGGCACATCTAATCACTCCACACAGAGGCTTGCCCTGTGTGTGTGTGTGTGTGTGTGTGTGTGTGTGTGTGTGTGTGTGTGTGTGTGTGTGTGTGTGTGTGTGTGTGTGTGTGTGTGTGTGTGTGTGTGTGTGTGTGTGTGTGTGTGTGTGTGTGTGTGTGTGTGTGTGTGTGTGTGTGTGTGAGATACCCTGCTGTCTCTGAGGAGACCTTGTCCTTGAAGACCACAGCTGAGGACCCTCAAATACAACCCTGCCTCACCCCCATGACATCCAGGTTGATCTGGCGTCCTGCCTCCAGCTGCTCCCCAGGCTTCAATTTCCACTAGATTCAGCTTCTAGATTCATCCCCCCCGGCTGGCCGAGGAACATCACAGCAATAAACTGTCTGTTAGAATGTCTCACAGACATCATGATGTGTCTACTGCATGCCGAACCTGACCCAACCCACTGATTGACTCATATATTCAGCGCTTTGCAGGAGTAAATCTACCAAGAGTGATATACTTACTGAAGTGTCTTCTGATAGCCCCTGCGGTACCTCTATGGCCCTCCCGTCCACTCTCACATTACCCCTAGTCACGAATTGGATCAGCGATGAGCTGTCCTGTGGGTAGGTGTGTGTGTGTGTGAGAGAGAGAGAGAGGGGGGGGGATTCATACTTCCTTCAGGTCCATACTGTAATAAACATTATTAGCCTAGGTAAAACATACAAATATACTAACCAGGTAACAACCAGGTAACAACACAACCGTTCAAAAGTTTGGGTCACTTAGAGATTTCTTTGTTTTCCATGAGAACATACATGCATTTAATTGCGAAATGAATAGGAAATATAGTCAAGACGTTGACAAGGTTATAAATAATGTTTTTTTTAATCTAAATAATAATTGTGTCCTTCAAACTTTGCTATCGTCAAAGAATCCTCCATTTGCAGCTATTACAGGCATGCAGACCTTTGGCATTCTAGTTGTCAATTTGTTGAGGTAATCTGAAGAGATTTCACCCCATGCTTCCTGAAGCACCTCACACAAGTTGGATTGGCTTGATGGGCACTTCTTATGTACCATACGGTCAAGCTGCTCCCACAACAGCTCAATAGGGTTGAGATCCGGTGATTGTCCTGGCCACTCCATTATAGACAGAATACCAGCTGACTGCTTCTTCCCTGAATAGTTCTTGCATAGTTTGGACCTGTGCTTTGGGTTATTGTCCTGTTGTAGGAGGAAATTGGCTTCAATTTCCGTCCACAGGGTATGGTGTTGCAAAATGGAGTGATAGCCTTCCTTCTTCAAGATCCCTTTTACCCTGTATAAATGTCCCACATTACCATCAACAAAGCACCCCAGACCATCACATTGCCTCCACCATGATTGACAGATGGCGTCAAGCACTCCTCCAGTATCTTCATTTCTTCTGGTCTCACAAATGTTCATCTTTGTGATCCGAACACCTCAAACTTAGATTTGTCTGTCCATAATATTTTTTTTCCCAATCTTCCTCTGTCCAATCTCTGTGTCCTTTTGACCATCTTAATCTATTCTTTATTGGCCAGTCTGAATATGGCATTTTCTTTGCAACTCTGCCTAGAAGGCCAGCATCCTGGAGTCGCCTCTTCACTGTTGACAATGAGACTGGTGTTTTGCGGGTGCTATTTAATAAAGCTGCCAGTTGAGGACTTGTGAGGTGTCGGTTTCTCAAACTAGACACTAATGTACTTGTCCTCTTGTTCAGTTGTGCACTGGGGCCTCCCACTCCTCTTTCTATTCTGGTTACAGTTTGCGCTGTTCTGTGAAGGGAGTAGTACACAGCACTCTTCAGTTTATTGGCAATTTCTCGCATGGAATAGCCTTCATTTCTCAGGAATAGACGAGTTTCAGAAGAAAGTTTTGTTTCTGGCCATTTTGAGCCTGTAATTGAACCCACAAATGCTCCAGATACTGAACTAGTTTTATTGCTTCTTTAACCTGTTGATGCTCTGGGGGCGCTATTTCATTTTTGGATGAAAAACGTTCCCGTTTTTAAACAAGATATTTTGTCACAAAAAGATGCTCGACTATGCATATAATTGATAGCTTTCGAAAGAAAACACTCTGACGTGTCCAGAACTACCAAGATATTTTCTGTGCGTGCCCTAGAACGTGAGCTTCAGGCAAAACCAAGATGAGACGGCATCCAGGAAATGAGCAGGATTTTTGAGGCTCTGTTTTCCATTGTCTCCTTATATGGTTGTGAATGCGAGAGGAATGAGCCTGCCCTTTCTGTCGTTTCCCCAAGGTGTCTGCAGCATTGTGACGTATTTGTAGGCAGATCATTGGAAGATTGACCATAAGAGACCACATTTACCAGGTGTCCGCCCGGTGTCCTGCGCCGAAATTGGTGCGCAAAAGTCAGCTGCCAGTATTTTTCCATGGGATACAGAGAGGAAAGCAAGCTTCCACGAACTGCATATCAATGAAGAGGTATGTGAAAAAACACCTTGAGGATTGATTCCAAACAACGTTTGCCATGTTTCGGTCGATATTATGTAGTTAATTCGGAAAAAGTTTTACGCTGTAGGTGACTGAATTTTCGGTTCGTTTCGGTAGCCAGACGCAATGTAGAAAACGGAACGATTTCTCCTACACACAGACGCTTTCAGGAAAAACTGCGCATTTGGTATGTAACTGAGAGTCTCCTCATTGAAAACATCAGAAGCTCTTCAAAGGTAAATGATTTTATTTATTTGGTTATCTGGTTTTTGTGAAAATGTTGCGTGCTAAATGCTACTCAAAATGCTATGCTAGCTTTGCATACTCTTACACAAATTAGTCAATTTCTATGGTTCAAAAGCATATTTTGAAAATCTGAGATGACAGTGTTGTTAAGAAAAGGCTAAGCTTGAGAGCAGACGCATTATTTTCATTTTATTTGCGATTTTCAGAAATCGTTAACGTTGCGTTATGCTAATGAGCCTGAGGCTTTAGTCACGATCACGGATCCGGGATGGGGAGTTCCAAGAAATTAATCAAGACAACAGTTTTGAGCTGTGCTAACATAATTGCTAAAAGGGTTTTATAATGATCAATTGGTCTTTTAAAATGATCAACTTGGATTAGCTAACACAACGTGCCATTGGAACACAGAAGTGCTGATAATGGGCAAACCTTTGAACGGTAGTGTATCTAACAACTACGTAATAACTAATATCCATGTACTTACCCTCTTCAGTATCTCTGTGTTTAGTAGAACTTTCACATGTATACTGACAACTTCCTCTTTGGACTGGGAGCCCAGAGTACATGAGATGGTTAAACATGCTCTCCCTGGTCGGTCACAGTCCTGTTAGAGAGAAGGAGGAGAGAGAGAGAGAGAGAGAGAGAGAGAGAGAGAGAGAAGAGAGAGAGAAGAAAGAGAGAGAGAGAGAAGAGAGAGTAAAAGAGAGAGAGAGAAAGAGAGAGAGAGAGAGAGAAGAAAGAGAGAGAGAGAGAGAAGAGAAAGAGAGTAAAAGAGAGAGAGAAAGAGAGAGAGAAAAAGAGAAAGAGAGAGAGAGAGAGAAAAAGAGAGAGAAAGAGAAAGAAAGAGGGAGAGATGAACAGATGCTACACAACACACACATGATACATCACCAAGGGAAACACTTTCAGGGAACCTTAAAGTCCACTGACTGGGACAGTCCAGGGGTGTGTGTGTGTGTTCATGGGTGCATGTACACGCCTCTCTCTCTCTGTGCCTGTGCTGTGTGTGTTCATGGGTGTGTGAGTGTTTAGACCCTCTCTCTCTCTGTGCCTGTGCTGTGTGTGTTCATGGGTGTGTGAGTGTATAGACCCTCTCTCTCTCTGTGCCTGTGCTGTGTGTGTTCATGGGTGTGTGAGTGTATAGACCCTCTCTCTCTGTGCCTGTGCTGTGTGTGTTCATGGGTGTGTGAGTGTATAGACCCTCTCTCTCTGTGCCTGTGCTGTGTGTGTTCATGGGTGTGTGAGTGTTTAGACCCTCTCTCTCTGTGCCTGTGCTTTGTGTGTTCATGGGTGTGTGAGTGTATAGACCCTCTCTCTCTGTGCCTGTGCTGTGTGTGTTCATGGGTGTGGCACAGAGAGAGAGGGTCTATACACTCACACACCCATGAACACACCTAGTTCCGGTTGGAGCGAGCGGCCGCATCTACACTTCGGTCCGCAGGTAGTATAACTTTTTATAACTTTTCATTACATTTCGTTATAGTACAACGGTTTGATTTGTCTAATCTTAGCAATTTCTTCTTAGCCAGCTACATAGCCGTCCTTGTATCAACGACAATTGCATAATTATCGTATTTCGTCGTCCTAACGTATCTGCCCAGCAGCTAGCTAAGCAGCTAAGCAGCTAGCTAACATCCACTGTCCACTAGCACTGTAGTAACTATTACACTCAACTGAACGACTCGATTAGCGTAGTGTCAGCTAGCTACATAGTTGTCTTCGTATCCAAGATAATTGTGCAGTTTAGAGTGTGTAGACTTGGAGTGATTATCTTAATTTACCGAGGTTAGCTAGCCAGCTATTTGTCGTCCTTAACGTAGGAAATGCTGCTAGCTAGCTAGCCAACAGCTAGCCAACCTCTACCGAATTGAACTCCAACTACCCGGTCAACATTCCGCGTCGTTCCACAGGTAGTATCACATTTTCATTTCACTTCATTACAGTACAACGGTTTGATTTGTTTGATCGTAGCTAGCCAGCTACATAGCCGTCTTTGTATCTAAGACAATTGTGTAGTCTAGAGCGATTTTCTAGGTTAGCTTTCTAGGTTAGCTGGCCAGCTATTGTCGTTCTTCTACTGTTTGAATAGCAGCACCGTAGTAACTATTACAGTACAACGGTTTGTTTTGTTTGATCGTAGCTAGCTAGATACATAGCCGTCTTTGTATCTAAGACAATTGTGTAGCCTAGAGCGATTTTCTAGGTTAGCCAGCCAGCTATTGTCGTTCTTTTAAGTAACGGAACGCAATCAACCTTGCTAGCTAGCCAGCTAGCCCCCGAATAGCAGCACTGTAGAAACTATTACACTCGACGGAACGACTTGATTAGTGTAGTGTCAACATCGCAGCCACTACCAGCTAGCCTACTCCAGCAGTACTGTTTCATTTCAATCATTTTAGTCAATAAGATTCTTGCTACGTAAGCTTAACTTTCTGAACATTCGAGACGTGTAGTCCACTTGTCATTCCAATCTCCTTTGCATTAGCGTAGCCTCTTCTGTACCCTGTTAACTATGTGTCTATCTATCCCTGTTCTCTCCTCTCTGCACAGACCATACAAACGCTCCACACCGCGTGGCCGCGGCCACCCTAATCTGGTGGTCCCAGCGCGCACGACCCACGTGGAGTTCCTGGTCTCCGGTAGCCTCTGGAACTGCCGATCTGCGGCCAACAAGGCAGAGTTCATCTCAGCCTATGCCTCCCTCCAGTCCCTCGACTTCCTGGCACTGACGGAAACATGGATCACCACAGATAACACTGCTACTCCTACTGCTCTCTCTTCGTCCACCCACGTGTTCTCGCACACCCGAGAGCTTCTGGTCAGCGGGGTGGTGGCACCGGGATCCTCATCTCTCCCAAGTGGTCATTCTCTCTCTCTCCCCTTACCCATCTATCTATCGCCTCCTTTGAATTCCATGCTGTCACAGTTACCAGCCCTTTCAAGCTTAACATTCTTATCATTTATCGCCCTCCAGGTTCCCTCGGAGAGTTCATCAATGAGCTTGATGCCTTGATAAGCTCCTTTCCTGAGGACGGCTCACCTCTCACAGTCCTGGGCGACTTTAACCTCCCCACGTCTACCTTTGACTCATTCCTCTCTGCCTCCTTCTTTCCACTCCTCTCCTCTTTTGACCTCACCCTCTCACCTTCCCCCTACTCACAAGGCAGGCAATACGCTCGACCTCATCTTTACTAGATGCTGTTCTTCCACTAACCTCACTGCAACTCCCCTCCAAGTCTCCGACCACTACCTTGTATCCTTTTCCCTCTCGCTCTCATCCAACACTTCCCACACTGCCCCTACTCGGATGGTATCGCGCCGTCCCAACCTTCGCTCTCTCTCCCCCGCTACTCTTTCCTCTTCCATCCTTTCATCTCTTCCCTCTGCTCATACCTTCTCCAACCTTTCTCCTGACTCTGCCTCCTCAACCCTCCTCTCTTCCCTTTCTGCATCCTTTGACTCTCTATGTCCCCTATCCTCCAGGCCGGCTCGGTCCTCCCCTCCCGCTCCGTGGCTCGATGACTCATTGCGAGCTCACAGAACAGAGCTCCGGGCAGCCGAGCGGAAATGGAGGAAAACCCGCCTCCCTGCGGACCTGGCATCCTTTCACTCCCTCCTCTCTACATTTTCCTCCTCTGTCTCTGCTGCTAAAGCCACTTTCTACCACTCTAAATTCCAAGCATCTGCCTCTAACCCTAGGAAGCTCTTTGCCACCTTCTCCTCCCTTCTGAATCCTCCTCCCCCTCCCCCCTCCTCCCTCTCTGCAGATGACTTCGTCAACCATTTTGAAAAGAAGGTCGACGACATCCGATCCTCGTTTGCTAAGTCAAACGACACCGCTGGTTCTGCTCACACTGCCCTACCCTGTGCTCTGACCTCTTTCTCCCCTCTCTCTCCAGATGAAATCTCGCTTCTTGTGACGGCCGGCCGCCCAACAACCTGCCCGCTCGACCCTATCCCCTCCTCTCTCCTCCAGACCATTTCCGGGGACCTTCTCCCTTACCTCACTTCGCTCATCAACTCATCCCTGACCGCTGGCTACGTCCCTTCCGTCTTCAAGAGAGCGAGAGTTGCACCCTTCTGAAGAAACCTACACTCGATCCCTCCGATGTCAACAACTACAGACCAGTATCCCTTCTTTCTTTTCTCTCCAAAACTCTTGAACGTGCCGTCCTTGGCCAGCTCTCCCTCTATCTCTCTCAGAATGACCTTCTTGATCCAAATCAGTCAGGTTTCAAGACTAGTCATTCAACTGAGACTGCTCTTCTCTGCATCACGGAGGCGCTCCGCACTGCTAAAGCTAACTCTCTCTCCTCTGCTCTCATCCTTCTAGACCTATCGGCTGCCTTCGATACTGTGAACCATCAGATCCTCCTCTCCACCCTCTCCGAGTTGGGCATCTCCGGCGCGGCCCACGCTTGGATTGCGTCCTACCTGACAGGTCGCTCCTACCAGGTGGCGTGGCGAGAATCTGTCTCCTCGCCACGCGCTCTCACCACTGGTGTCCCCAGGGCTCTGTTCTAGGCCCTCTCCTATTCTCGCTATACACCAAGTCACTTGGCTCTGTCATAACCTCACATGGTCTCTCCTATCATTGCTATGCAGACGACACACAATTAATCTTCTCCTTTCCCCCTTCTGATGACCAGGTGGCGAATCGCATCTCTGCATGTCTGGCAGACATATCAGTGTGGATGACGGATCACCACCTCAAGCTGAACCTCGGCAAGACGGAGCTGCTCTTCCTCCCGGGGAAGGACTGCCCGTTCCATGATCTCGCCATCACGGTTGACAACTCCATTGTGTCCTCCTCCCAGAGCGCTAAGAACCTTGGCGTGATCCTGGACAACACCCTGTCGTTCTCAACCAACATCATGGCGGTGGCCCGTTCCTGTAGGTTCATGCTCTACAACATCCGCAGAGTACGACCCTGCCTCACCCAGGAAGCGGCGCAGGTCCTAATCCAGGCACTTGTCATCTCCCGTCTGGATTACTGCAACTCGCTGTTGGCTGGGCTCCCTGCCTGTGCCATTAAACCCCTACAACTCATCCAGAACGCCGCAGCCCGTCTGGTGTTCAACCTTCCCAAGTTCTCTCACGTCACCCCGCTCCTCCGCTCTCTCCACTGGCTTCCAGTTGAATGTTCGCATCCGCTACAAGACCATGGTGCTTGCCTACGGAGCTGTGAGGGGAACGGCACCGCAGTACCTCCAGGCTCTGATCAGGCCCTACACCCAAGCAAGGGCACTGCGTTCATCCTCCTCTGGCCTGCTCGCCTCCCTACCATTGAGGAAGTACAGTTCCCGCTCAGCCCAGTCAAAACTGTTCGCTGCTCTGGCCCCCCAATGGTGGAACAAACTCCCTCACGACGCCAGGACAGCGGAGTCAATCACCACCTTCCGGAGACACCTGAAACCCCACCTCTTCAAGGAATACCTAGGATAGGATAAGTAATCCTTCTCACCCCCCCTTAATGTCTTAGATGCACTATTGTAAAGTGGCTGTTCCACTGGATGTCAGAAGGTGAATTCACCAATTTGTAAGTCGCTCTGGATAAGAGCGTCTGCTAAATGACTTAAATGTAAATGTAATGTAAATGAGTGTATAGACCCTCTCTCTCTGTGCCTGTGCTGTGTGTGTTCATGGGTGTGTGAGTGTATAGACCCTCTCTCTCTCTGTGCCTGTGCTGTGTGTGTTCATGGGTGTGTGAGTGTATAGACCCTCTCTCTGTGTGTGTTCTGTGCCTGTGCTGTGTGTGTTCATGGGTGTGTGAGTGTTTAGACCCTCTCTCTCTGTGCCTGTGCTTTGTGTGTTCATGGGTGTGTGAGTGTATAGACCCTCTCTCTCTGTGCCTGTGCTGTGTGTGTTCATGGGTGTGTGAGTGTATAGACCCTCTCTCTGTGCCTGTGCTGTGTGTGTTCATGGGTGTGTGAGTGTATAGACCCCTCTCTCTCTGTGCCTGTGCTGTGTGTTCATGGGTGTGTGAGTGTATAGACCCTCTCTCTGTGCCTGTGCTGTGTGTTCATGGGTGTGTGAGTGTATAGACCCTCTCTCTCTGTGCCTGTGCTGTGTGTTCATGGGTGTGTGAGTGTATAGACCCTCTCTCTCTGTGCCTGTGCTGTGTGTGTTCATGGGTGTGT
>NW_027010012.1:0-36520 GCF_036934945.1 Oncorhynchus masou masou
CCCAATACAGCCGTCTTCACAAGCACTAACACAGACCCAATAACACAGCACGCGCTTCGACAAGCACTAACACAGACCCAGGTGAAGAACAGGCAGCCTCAGCCAGTACTAGCACAACCAGAGGTGTACAGCCAGCATCAGATACAAGCAGCTCAGACCCTAATAGAACAGTTGCTGCTCCACCAAATGACCTAGCAGATTGGCCCCCAGTCTTAACATACTTTATGAGGACTAAGTTGGTGCGCTGAGGTCCATTCAAACTAGACTGGATTTTTTTAACCTAAAGACAAGTCTCGAAGAGGTTTCCATCAGGCTTATTCCCCGAGACAGCTGGCTAATTGGGGAAAAGATGACCGGAGCTGGCTAAAAATGGGGAAAAGATGACCGGGAGCTGGCTAAAATGGGGAAAAGATGACCGGGAGCTGGCTAAAAATGGGGAAAAGATGACCGGGAGCTGGCTAAAAATGGGGAAAAGATGACCGGAGCTGGCTAAAAATGGGGAAAAGATGACCGGAGCTGGCTAAAAATGGGGAAAAGATGACCGGAGCTGGCTACAAAAATGGGGAAAAGATGACCGGGAGCTGGCTAAAAATGGGGAACAGATGACCGGGAGCTGGCTAAAATGGGGAAAAGATGACCGGGAGCTAAATGGGGAAAAGATTACGGGAGCTGGCTTTCATAACCAAAAACACTGCATTGTTTTTGCTGTAAGCTCTTTTTTACTAAAAACTACAAAATAATAAAGGAAGGCGTGAGTGACTGGTCAAATATCAACACCATTCTGAAACACCATGAGAGTCGTCCTGAACACAAACAATATGATTAAGTGGAGAGAACTTGATCTGCGCCGAAGTCTGGGACAGACTCTTGACCAGATACAAATTACCATTTGAGGCTGAAAGAAAGAGATGGCGAGATGTCTTTACACATTTAATAAGTATCACCCAGTCTCTGGCTGAAAGAAACCTAGCATTCTGTGGTTCATCAGACAAACTCTTCCAACCAGAATGGAAACTTCCTAAAAGAGGTTGAATTACTGGTAAAATTTGACCCGTTATGGAAAATCATCTCAGAAAAAATTAAAGATGGAGAGACACATGTTCATTACCTTGGGAAGCGCACACAGAATGAGCTGATACAGATTGTGAGTGACAAGATTCTAGAAGCAATGATGACTCAAGTAAAATACTCAAAGTACTTCTCCATTATCTTGAACCTAACATTAGTCACCAGGAGCAAATGTCCATTATTCTGAGAAGCGTGGCTTTAAGGGAAAGCCAGAGATCAAGGAGCACTTCCTTGGCTTTGTGAATGTTGAGGTTACAACAGGCTTGAATACAGCTGTGTGATTAACTTTGGTTCCCTCTACAGCCTGGGCATTTTCAGCATCAGCAACAGTCTATCTGGACTGGTGTCCACTGTCATCTTAGATAAGCTGAACAAGCTGAAGATTCCATTTGAAGATTGCAGAGGGCAAGCTTATGATAATGGGGGCAACATGAAGGGCAAGCACCAAGGAGTAAAGCCAAACTGCTCCAAAAAATCCCAGAGTCGTGTTCATCCCATGTGGCGCACCTACTCTAAACATTTGGGCATGTGCAAAAGCTCTTCACCTTATTTTCAGCTGGCACACAAAGATGGAATGTTTTGAAGAAACACATGAACATAACCGAGTGACACAAGATGGGAGAGGAGGTTCCAAAGTGTTCATGCAATCAGGTATCAGGCTTCTGAGGTTTGTGAGGCATTACCGGAAACCAGACAGACGATCAACGATCCTGCGGCCAAATGGAGGCACAAGCACTTGCAGAGGAAGTTGGGTACGACTGCTTCTTGATTTGCTGTGTCGTATGGTGTGAGATACTGACAATAACAAACCAAGTGAACAAGCTCCTCCAATCCCCTCAATGCAGTTGGATATCGCGTGAATTTAATCTCAAATGCAAAGGCCTCCCTCACTTCACACCGGGAAACTGGATTCTCTGAGGCCCAGACAACAGCATTTGTGAAGAAAGTAATGTGGAGGCTTTTCTGAAAGAGAAGAGACAGAAACAGCAAGAGGTATTTCAGCTACGAGGCTCCTGATGAACCAGTGGCTGACGCACTGAAAAACCTTGAAGTCAACGACTTCAACATTGTGATCGACTCTGCTGTGACATCCACGGATGAAAGATTTGAAACACTCAACCAGGTGAAAACCAAATATGGAGTATTGCTGAAATTCACTACTGCCTCTCAGATGTCCAGTCAATCTTAAGGCTCAGTGCATGGAAGTTAAACTCTCTAACCTTCAGAGATGTCTGTGACATCAGTGGAATGGATCTGGCACATGAGATTCAGAATGTACCTGATCTGCCATCAGATGACTGCCTTTCCTTTCTCTGTGAGAACAACCTGGAGGAACTCTATCCTATCCTCTGGACGGCCCTAAGTACTGCAGTCACTCTACCAGTAACAGTAGAATCGGCAGAGAGGAGCTTTTCAAAATAAAAGCTCATCAAAAGCTACCTGAGGTCTTCCATGTCACAGGAACGTTTGGGTGGTCTGGCCATCATGAGCATAAATCATGATGTGGGGAAACACATGTCCTTTGATGACTTTGCATCAAGAATGAGCAGAAGAGGAACATGTTGATGGTAAGATTTGAATTCAAATGTTTGGACACTTAACACTAACAACATTAAGATTGTATGGCAGAAGTGCATGTGTGAAAATGACTGCTTACATAACTATTTGACATACTTTCTCTATTTCTTCCAGACAGTCCAGAAAGACTGGTGTCCATGCGGATGCTGAAAATGCCCAGGCTGCAGAGGGAACCAAAGTTAATCACACAGCTGTACAGGTTTTATTGGACTATTCTGAGACATATAGCTGCAGCCATAGCCTTTAGGCTCATGTTTACATTGTATAGACAAAGCTACATGTGAGGACAGGACTAATTACAAGGCAGCAGAGCCAAAGATCACTGTTATATTGGATTATTTTCTACAATTTCTTATTTATGTTAATATTCAATTATCTTAAGATTCTATAGAAAATATATTCATTAAATATTGTTTGTTTATACCTCAGTCTGTTCTGTATAGGTCTACTTATGCTGAGACTGACAGATGGAGCAAACTGTTTTAAAGGAGGGAGGATTGTAGGAGGGGCCCTTCACAGAATTTTGCTTAGGTCCCCAGGGAGGACAGGACTGGCTCTGTTCCCCACGATTGGTTAGGATTGGTAGAGGGGGAGCTGATAGCGTCATGTCAGGTCCCAACCTGCCCAGGGTGGAGTGTAGTGTCATGTCAGGTCCCGACCTGCCCAGGGTGTAGTGTAGTGTCATGTCAGGTCCCTACCTGCCCAGGGTGTAGTGTAGTGTCATGTCAGGTCCCTACCTGCCCAGGGTGTAGTGTAGTGTCATGTCAGGTCCCTACCTGCCCAGGTGTAGTGTAGTGTCATGTCAGGTCCCTACCTGCCCAGGGTGTAGTGTAGTGTCATGTCAGGTCCCTACCTGCCCAGGGTGTAGTGTAGTGTCATGTCAGGTCCCTACCTGCCCAGAGTGTAGTGTCATGTCAGGTCCCTACCTGCCCAGAGTGGAGTGTAGTGTCATGTCAGGTCCCTACCTGCCCAGGGTGTAGTGTAATGTCATGTCTGGTCCCTACCTGCCCAGGGTGTAGTGTAGAGTCATGTCTGGTCCCTACCTTCCCAGGGTGTAGTGTAGTGTCATGTCAGGTCCCTACCTGCCCAGAGTGTAGTGTCATGTCATGTCTGGTCCCTACCTGCCCAGAGTGTAGTGTCATGTCATGTCTGGTCCCTACCTGCCCAGGGTGTAGTGTAGAGTCATGTCAGGTCCCTACCTGCCCAGGGTGTAGTGTAGTGTCATGTCAGGTCCCTACCTGCCCAGAGTGTAGTGTCATGTCATGTCTGGTCCCTACCTGCCCAGGGTGTAGTGTAGTGTCATGTCTGGTCCCTACCTGCCCAGGGTGTAGTGTAGTGTCATGTCAGGTCCCTACCTGCCCAGGGTGTAGTGTAGTGTCATGTCAGGTCCCTACCTGCCCAGAGTGTAGTGTCATGTCTGGTCCCTACCTGCCCAGAGTGGAGTGTAGTGTCATGTCAGGTCCCTACCTGCCCAGGGTGTAGTGTAGTATCATGTCAGGTCCCTACCTGCCCAGGGTGTAGTGTAGAGTCATGTCTGGTCCCTACTTGCCCAGGGTGTAGTGTAGTGTCATGTCAGGTCCCTACCTGCCCAGGGTGTAGTGTAGTGTCATGTCTGGTCCCTACCTTCCCAGGGTGTAGTGTAGTGTCATGTCAGGTCCCTACCTGCCCAGGGTGTAGTGGAGTATCATGTCAGGTCCCTACCTGGCCAGGGTGTAGTGTAGTGTCATGTCATGTCTGGTCCCTACCTGCCCAGAGTGTAGTGTCATGTCATGTCTGGTCCCTACCTTCCCAGGGTGTAGTGTAGTGTCATGTCTTGTCCCTACCTTCCCAGGGTGTAGTGTAGTGTCATGTCATGTCCCTACCTGCCCAGGGTGTAGTGTCATGTCAGGTCCCTACCTGCCCAGAGTGTAGTGTCATGTCATGTCTGGTCCCTACCTGCCCAGGGTGTAGTGTAGTGTCATGTCAGGTCCCTACCTGCCCAGGGTGTAGTGTAGTGTCATGTCAGGTCCCTACCTGCCCAGTGGTGTCATGTCAGGTCCCTACCTAGTGTCATGTCAGGTCCCTACCTGCCCAGAGTGTAGTGTCATGTCAGGTGCCCAGAGTGGAGTGTAGTGTCATGTCAGGTGCCCAGGGTGTAGTGTAGTGTCATGTCAGGTCCCTACCTGCCCAGGGTGTAGTAGAGTCATGTCTGGTCCCTACCTGCCCAGGGTGTAGTGTAGTGTCATGTCAGGTCCCTACCTGCCCAGGGTGTAGTGTAGTGTCATGTCAGGTCCCTACCTGCCCAGGGTGTAGTGTAGTGTCATGTCAGGTCCCTACCTGCCCAGGGTGTAGTGGAGTATCATGTCAGGTCCCTACCTGGCCAGGGTGTAGTGTAGTGTCATGTCATGTCCCTACCTGCCCAGGGTGTAGTGTCAGTCAGGTCCCTACCTGCCCAGAGTGTAGTGTCATGTCATGTCTGGTCCCTACCTTCCCAGGGTGTAGTGTAGTGTCATGTCATGTCCCTACCTGCCCAGGGTGTAGTGTCATGTCAGGTCCCTACCTGCCCAGGGTGTAGTGGAGTATCATGTCAGGTCCCGACCTGCCCAGGGTGTAGTGTCAGGTCCCTACCTGCCCAGGGTGTAGTGTCATGTCAGGTCCCTACCTGCCCAGGGTGTAGTGGAGTGTCATGTCAGGTCCCGACCTGCCCAGGGTGTAGTGTAGTGTCATGTCAGGTCCCTACCTGCCCAGGGTGTAGTGTCATGTCAGGTCCCTACCTGCCCAGGGTGTAGTGTAGTGTCATGTCAGGTCCCGACCTGCCCAGGGTATAGTGTAGTGTCATGTCAGGTCCCTACCTGCCCAGGGTGTAGTGTCATGTCAGGTCCCTACCTGCCCAGTGTGTAGTGTAGTGTCATGTCAGGTCCCGATCTGCCCAGGGTGTAGTGTAGTGTCATGTCAGGTCCCTACCTGCCCAGGGTGTAGTGTCATGTCTGGTCCCTACCTGCCCAGGGTGTAGTGTCATGTCAGATCCCAACCTGCCCAGGGTGTAGTGTCATGTCAGGTCCCTACCTGCCCAGGGTGTAGTGTCATGTCTGGTCCCTACCTGCCCAGGGTGTAGTGTCATGTCAGGTCCCTACCTGCCCAGGGTGTTGTGTCATGTCAGGGTCCCTACCTGCCCAGGGTGCAGTGGTCCAATGTCAGGTCCCTACCTGCCCAGGGTGGTGTAGTGTCATGTCCCTACCTGCCCAGGGTGCAGTGTAGTGTCATGTCAGGTCCCTACCTGCCCAGGGTGTAGTGTAGTGTCATGTCAGGTCCCTACCTGCCCAGGGTGCAGTGTAGTGTCATGTCAGGTCCCTCCCTGCCCAGGGTGTAGTGTCATGTCAGGTCCCTACCTGCCCAGGGTGGAGTGTAGTGTCATGTCAGGTCCCTACCTACCCAGGGTGGAGTGTTGTGTCATGTCAGGTCCCTACCTGCCAGGGTGTAGTGTCAGTCAGGTGCCCAGGGTGTAGTGTTGTGTCATGCCAGGTCCCTACCTGCCCAGGGTGTAGTGTTGTGTCATGCCAGGTCCCTACCTGCCCAGGGTGTAGTGTATTGTCATGTCAGGTCCCTACCTGCCCAGGGTGTAGTGTCATGTCTGGTCCCTACCTGCCCAGGATGTAGTGTCATGTCAGGTCCCTACCTGCCCAGGTTGCAGTGGTCCAATGTCAGGTCCCTACCTGCCCAGGGTGTAGTGTTGTGTCATGTCAGGTCCCTACCTGCCCAGGGTGTAGTGTAGTGTCATGTCAGGTCCCTACCTGCCCAGGGTGGAGTGTAGTGTCATGTCAGGTCCCTACCTGCCCAGGGTGGAGTGTAGTGTCATGTCAGGTCCCTACCTGCCCAGGGTGTAGTGTAGTGTCATGTCTGGTCCCTACCTGCCCAGGGTGGAGTGTAGTGTCATGTCAGGTCCCTACCTGCCCAGGGTGTAGTGTAGTGTCATGTCTGGTCCCTACCTGCCCAGGGTGGAGTGTAGTGTCATGTCAGGTCCCTACCTGCCCAGGGTGTAGTGTAGTGTCATGTCAGGTCCCTACCTGCCCAGGGTGGAGTGTAGTGTCATGTCAGGTCCCTACCTGCCCAGGGTGTAGTGTAGTGTCATGTCTGGTCCCTACCTGCCCAGGGTGCAGTGTAGTGTCATGTCTGGTCCCTACCTGCCCAGGGTGCAGTGGTGTCATGTCTGGTCCCTACCTGCCCAGGGTGCAGTGTAGTGTCATGTCAGGTCCCGACCTGCCCAGGTTGCAGTGGTCCAATGTCAGGTCCTTACCTGCCCAGGGTGTAGTGTAGTGTCATGTCAGGTCCCTACCTGCCCAGGGTGGAGTGTAGTGTCAGGTCCCTACCTGCCCAGGGTGTAGTGTCATGTCAGGTCCCTACCTGCCCAGGCTGCAGTGTAGTGTCATGTCAGGTCCCTCCCTGCCCAGGGTGTAGTGTCATGTCAGGTCCCTACCTGCCCAGGGTGTAGTGTAGAGTCATGTCTGGTCCCTACCTGCCCAGGGTGTAGTGTAGTGTCATGTCAGGTCCCTACCTGCCCAGGGTGTAGTGTCATGTCAGGTCCCTACCTGCCCAGAGTGTAGTGTCATGTCATGTCAGGTCCCTACCTGCCCAGGGTGTAGTGTAGTGTCATGTCAGGTCCCTACCTGCCCAGGGTGGAGTGTAGTGTCATGTCAGGTCCCTACCTGCCCAGGGTGTAGTGTAGTGTCATGTCAGGTCCCTACCTGCCCAGAGTGTAGTGTCATGTCAGGTCCCTACCTGCCCAGAGTGTAGTGTAGTGTCATGTCAGGTCCCTACCTGCCCAGGGTGTAGTGTAGTGTCATTTCAGGTCCCTACCTGCCCAGGGTGTAGTGTAGTGTCATGTCAGGTCCCTACCTGCCCAGGGTGTAGTGTAGTGTCATGTCAGGTCCCTACCTGCCCAGGGTGTAGTGGAGTATCATGTCAGGTCCCTACCTGGCCAGGGTGTAGTGTAGTGTCATGTCTGGTCCCTACCTGCCCAGGGTGGAGTGTAGTGTCATGTCAGGTCCCTACCTGCCCAGGGTGTAGTGTAGTGTCATGTCTGGTCCCTACCTGCCCATGGTGGAGTGTAGTGTCATGTCAGGTCCCTACCTGCCCAGGGTGTAGTGTAGTGTCATGTCTGGTCCCTACCTGCCCAGGGTGCAGTGGTGTCATGTCTGGTCCCTACCTGCCCAGGGTGCAGTGGTGTCATGTCTGGTCCCTACCTGCCCAGGGTGCAGTGTAGTGTCATGTCAGGTCCCTACCTGCCCAGGTTGCAGTGGTCCAATGTCAGGTCCCTACCTGCCCAGGGTGTAGTGTTGTGTCATGTCAGGTCCCTACCTGCCCAGGGTGTAGTGTAGTGTCATGTCAGGTCCCTACCTGCCCAGGGTGTAGTGTCATGTCAGGTCCCTACCTGCCCAGGCTGCAGTGTAGTGTCATGTCAGGTCCCTCCCTGCCCAGGGTGTAGTGTCATGTCAGGTCCCTACCTGCCCAGGGTGTAGTGTAGAGTCATGTCTGGTCCCTACCTGCCCAGGGTGTAGTGTAGTGTCATGTCAGGTCCCTACCTGCCCAGGGTGTAGTGTCATGTCAGGTCCCTACCTGCCCAGAGTGTAGTGTCATGTCATGTCAGGTCCCTACCTGCCCAGGGTGTAGTGTAGTGGCATGTCAGGTCCCTACCTGCCCAGGGTGCAGTGTAGTGTCATGTCAGGTCCCTACCTGCCCAGGGTGTAGTGTAGTGTCATGTCAGGTCCCTACCTGCCCAGAGTGTAGTGTCATGTCATGTCTGGTCCCTACCTGCCCAGAGTGTAGTGTCATGTCATGTCTGGTCCCTACCTGCCCAGAGTGTAGTGTCATGTCATGTCTGGTCCCTACCTGCCCAGGGTGTAGTGTAGAGTCATGTCTGGTCCCTACCTTCCCAGGGTGTAGTGTAGTGTCATGTCAGGTCCCTACCTGCCCAGGGTGTAGTGGAGTATCATGTCAGGTCCCTACCTGGCCAGGGTGTAGTGTAGTGTCATGTCATGTCTGGTCCCTACCTGCCCAGAGTGTAGTGTCATGTCAGGTCCCTACCTGCCCAGAGTGTAGTGTCATGTCATGTCTGGTCCCTACCTGCCCAGGGTGTAGTGTAGTGTCATGTCATGTCCCTACCTGCCCAGGGTGTAGTGGAGTATCATGTCAGGTCCCTACCTGCCCAGGGTGTAGTGTCATGTCAGGTCCCTACCTGCCCAGGGTGGAGTGTAGTGTCAGGTCCCTACCTGCCCAGGGTGTAGTGTAGTGTCATGTCAGGTCCCTACCTGCCCAGGGTGTAGTGTCATGTCAGGTCCCTACCTGCCCAGGGTGGAGTGTAGTGTCATGTCAGGTCCCTACCTGCCCAGGGTGTAGTGTAGTGTCATGTCAGGTCCCTACCTGCCCAGGGTGTAGTGTAGTGTCATGTCAGGTCCCTACCTGCCCAGGTAGTGTAGTGTCATGTCAGGTCCCGATCTGCCCAGGGTGTAGTGTAGTGTCATGTCAGGTCCCTACCTGCCCAGGGTGTAGTGTAGTGTCATGGTCAGGTCCCTACCTGCCCAGGGTGTAGTGTAGTGTCATGTCAGGTCCCTAGTGTCTGCCCAGGGTGTAGTGTAGTGTCATGTCAGGTCCCTACCTGCCCAGGGTGTAGTGTCATGTCTGGTCCCTACCTGCCCAGGGTGTAGTGTCATGTCAGGTCCCAACCTGCCCAGGGTGCAGTGTCATGTCAGGTCCCTACCTGCCCAGGGTGTAGTGTCATGTCAGGTCCCAGTGTAGTGTGCCCAGTGTCAGGTCCCTACCTGCCCAGGGTGTAGTGTCATGTCATGTCTGGTCCCTACCTGCCCAGGGTGTAGTGTCATGTCAGGTCCCTACCTGCCCAGGGTCCAGTGTCATGTCAGGTCCCTACCTGCCCAGGGTGCAGTGTAGTGTCATGTCAGGTCCCTACCTGCCCAGGGTGTAGTGTCATGTCAGGTCCCTACCTGCCCAGGGTGCAGGGTGGCCCAGGGTGTAGTGTCATGTCAGGTCCCTACCTGCCCAGGGTGGAGTGTAGTGTCATGTCAGGTCCCTACCTACCCAGGGGGAGTGTAGTGTCATGTCAGGTCCCTACCTGCCCAGGGTGTAGTGTCATGTCAGGTCCCTACCTGCCCATGTCAGGTCCCTACCTGCCCAGGGTGGAGTGTAGTGTCATGTCAGGTCCCTACCTGCCCAGGGTGTTGTGTCATGCCAGGTCCCTACCTGCCCAGGGTGTAGTGTTGTGTCATGCCAGGTCCCTACCTGCCCAGGGTGTAGTGTTGTGTCATGTCAGGTCCCTACCTGCCCAGGGTGTAGTGTATTGTCATGTCAGGTCCCTACCTGCCCAGGGTGTAGTGTCATGTGGGGTGCCCAGGGTGTAGTGTCATGTCAGGTCCCTACCTGCCCAGGGTGTAGTGTAGTGTCATGTCAGGTCCCTACCTGCCCAGAGTGTAGTGTAGTGTCATGTCAGGTCCCTACCTGCCCAGAGTGTAGTGTAGTGTCATGTCAGGTCCCTACCTGCCCAGGGTGTAGTGTAGTGTCATGTCAGGTCCCTACCTGCCCAGGGTGTAGTGTAGTGTCATGTCAGGTCCCTACCTGCCCAGTGTGTAGTGTAGTGTCATGTCAGGTCCCTACCTGCCCAGTGTCATGTCAGGTCCCTACCTGCCCAGGGTGTAGTGTAGTGTCATGTCAGGTCCCTACCTGCCCAGGGTGTAGTGTAGTGTCATGTCAGGTCCCTACCTGCCCAGGGTGTAGTGTAGTGTCATGTCAGGTCCCTACCTGGCCAGGGTGTAGTGTAGTGTCATGTCATGTCTGGTCCCTACCTGCCCAGGGTGTAGTGTCATGTCAGGTCCCTACCTGCCCAGAGTGTAGTGTCATGTCATGTCTGGTCCCTACCTGCCCAGGGTGTAGTGTAGTGTCATGTCAGGTCCCTACCTGCCCAGGGTGTATCAGTGTAGTGTCAGTCAGGTCCCTACCTGCCCAGGGTGTAGTGTAGGTCATGTCAGGTCCCTACCTGCCCAGGGGTGTAGTGTAGTGTCATGTCAGGTCCCTACCTGCCCAGTGTCATGTCAGGTCCCTACCTGCCCAGGGTGTAGTGTCATGTCAGGTCCCTACCTGCCCAGGGTGTAGTGTCATGTGTCATGTCAGGTCCCTACCTGCCCAGGGTGTAGTGTAGTGTCATGTCAGGTCCCTACCTGCCCAGGGTGTAGTGTAGTGTCATGTCAGGTCCCTACCTGCCCAGGGTGTAGTGTAGTGTCATGTCAGGTCCCTACCTGCCCAGTGTGTAGTGTAGTGTCATGTCAGGTCCCTACCTGCCCAGGGTGCAGTGTAGTGTCATGTCAGGTCCTCCCTGCCCAGGGTGTAGTGTCATGTCAGGTCCCTACCTGCCCAGTGTAGTGTCATGTCAGGTCCCTACCTACCCAGGGTGGAGTGTAGTGTCATGTCAGGTCCCTACCTGCCCAGGGTGTAGTGTCATGTCAGGTCCCTACCTGCCCAGGGTGTAGTGTTGTGTCATGCCAGGTCCCTACCTGCCCAGGGTGTAGTGTTGTGTCATGTCAGGTCCCTACCTGCCCAGGGTGGAGTGTAGTGTCATGCCAGGTCCCTACCTGCCCAGGGTGTAGTGTTGTGTCATGCCAGGTCCCTACCTGCCCAGGGTGTAGTGTATTGTCATGTCAGGTCCCTACCTGCCCAGGGTGTAGTGTCATGTCTGGTCCCTACCTGCCCAGGGTGTAGTGTCATGTCAGGTCCCTACCTGCCCAGGGTGTAGTGTTGTGTCATGTCAGGTCCCTACCTGCCCAGGGTGTAGTGTAGTGTCATGTCAGGTCCCTACCTGCCCAGGGTGGAGTGTAGTGTCATGTCAGGTCCCTACCTGCCCAGGGTGGAGTGTAGTGTCATGTCAGGTCCCACCTGCCCAGGGTGTAGTGTAGTGTCATGTCTGGTCCCTACCTGCCCAGGGTGGAGTGTAGTGTCATGTCAGGTCCCTACCTGCCCAGGGTGTAGTGTAGTGTCATGTCTGGTCCCTACCTGCCCAGGGTGGAGTGTAGTGTCATGTCAGGTCCCTACCTGCCCAGGGTGTAGTGTAGTGTCATGTCTGGTCCCACCTGCCCAGGGTGGAGTGTAGTGTCATGTCAGGTCCCTACCTGCCCAGGGGTGTAGTGTAGTGTCATGTCATGTCTGGTCCCTACCTGCCCAGGGTGTAGTGGTGTCATGTCTGGTCCCTACCTGCCCAGGGTGTCATGTGGTGTGTCTGGTCCCTACCTGCCCAGGGTGCAGTGGTGTCATGTCTGGTCCCTACCTGCCCAGGGTGCAGTGTCATGTCCCTACCTGCCCAGGGTGCAGTGTAGTGGTCAGGTCCCTACCTGCCCAGGCTGCAGTGGTCCAATGTCAGGTCCCTACCTGCCCAGGGTGTAGTGTAGTGTCATGTCAGGTCCCTACCTGCCCAGGGTGCAGTGTCAGGTTCCTACCTGCCCAGGGTGTAGTGTAGTGTCATGTCAGGTCCCTACCTGCCCAGGGTGTAGTGTCATGTCAGGGTCCCTACCTGCCCAGGGTGCAGTGTAGTGTCATGTCAGGTCCCTCCCTGCCCAGGGTGTAGTGTCATGTCAGGTCCCTACCTGCCCAGGGTGTAGTGTAGTGTCATGTCAGGTCCCTACCTGCCCATGTCTGGTCCCTACCTGCCCAGGTTGTAGTGTAGTGTCATGTCTGGTCCCTACCTGCCCAGGGTGTAGTGTCCCTACCTAGTGTGTAGTGTCAGGTCCCTACCTGCCCAGTCATGTGTGCCCAGTGTAGTGTCATGTCAGGTCCCTACCTGCCCAGAGTGTAGTGTCATGTCAGGTCCCTACCTGCCCAGAGTGTAGTGTCATGTCAGGTCCCTACCTGCCCAGGGTGTAGTGTAGTGTCATGTCTGGTCCCTACCTGCCCAGGGTGTAGTGTAGTGTCATGTCTGGTCCCTACCTGCCCAGGTGTAGTGTAGTGTCATGTCTGGTCCCTACCTGCCCAGAGTGTAGTGTAGTGTCATGTCAGGTCCCTACCTGCCCAGAGTGTAGTGTCATGTCAGGTCCCTACCTGCCCAGAGTGTAGTGTAGTGTCATGTCTGGTCCCTACCTGCCCAGTCAGTGTAGTGTAGTGTCATGTCTGGTCCCTACCTGCCCAGGGTGTAGTGTAGTGTCATGTCTGGTCCCTACCTGCCCAGAGGTAGTGTAGTGTCATGTCTGGTCCCTACCTGCCCAGAGTGTAGTGTAGTGTCATGTCTGGTCCCTACCTGCCCAGGGTGCAGTGTAGTGTCATGTCAGGTCCCTACCTGCCCAGGGTGCTGTGTAGTGTCATGTCAGGTCCCTACCTGCCCAGGGTGCAGTGTAGTGTCATGTCAGGTCCCTACCTGCCCAGAGTGTAGTGTAGTGTCATGTCAGGTCCCTACCTGCCCAGGGTGCCTCCTGACTGGGTGTAGTACTTGTTGTAGTCTAGCCTGAGCAGCAGCTGAGCCAGGTCAGAGTTGATCTGGTGGTTTCTGACACCTGACAGGATCTTGAAGAGCAGGAAGGACTGACGACTGAAACCCTGAAATTACAGATGAAGTACTTCATTGTTTGCATTGGCCATTTAGCTAGCACCAAAGATTACAAGCAATTACTATAATATAGTAATATAGGCATGACAATGGGTGAAAGGTTATTGTTAGCAGTCCTAGCAGACAGCCTTACCTTGACCAAGATGTCCAGTTGGGCTGTTCCTCTCTCATCCAGCGGAGCCACGTTCTGGCTGACCAATGAGCAGAAGTTATGACACAGCTCCAGGATCTCATTCAGACAGTGGAACACCTGGGATCGGAGAGAAGACATTGGACAAAATTCAAAAATGAATGGGAAACCATAGCAAAGTGGTCCTTCAAGGCTGAATCCTAATTTGATAGTGTTGTTATGCATGATTAGCACTCAACACGCAATAACACGTTCAAGGTTGTCTTCATTTCAGTCGCGTTGTGCCATTGGGTCAGGTAAGTGGTTACCTTGTCAGGAAGCATATCAAAGTGACAATCTGATCATCTGCATAACGTGACTGCAATAAAGAAGACGTTGAAGTGGCCTTAAATTACTGCCACATTGTATTCACGTCAAATGCTAATAAATTGAGACACTAACCGGCTTGAGCAGGATGAAGGACTGTGCTAGCAGGTTGCTAAGGAAGTGGTCGTGGGCCAGCCGGATGCTCTCAAAGTCTCTGGTGGAGTTGATCTGCTGCAGCAGCTGAGAGAACTGAGACTCCAGCACGTCCACCTGAGAGAGGAGGTTAGAAATATGGCACCAACAACAAGGTCATTCATAGCCTGGTCATAGGAATAGATGTGTTGTCTTGCCAACTCCTATGACCACCTTTGAGCTGGCTATACAGATATGGGACCAGTTTTGAAAGAGGGCCTGAGCAGCAAAAACAAATGTGCATTGTAGTTGTAGAACAAAGAAAGGAATGCTTGTTTGCATTAATATGGCCGTGGTGCATTGAGCCTCTCAAATTTCCTCCCAAAGCTGAATATGAACAGGTAAAAAAACTATACAGTCTTGTCTTTACTACTGCTCTCTATTCTTAAAAACAGACCAGATGCACTGTACAGTACTTAGTCTTTGCATGTACAGATGACACGTGGTTGTGGCTCAGTTGGTAGAGCATGGCACTTGGAAAGCCAGGGTTGTGGGTTCAATTCCCACGGGGACAAGTATGGAAACGTACGCACTCACTACTGTGACAGTGTCTGCAAAATGACACTTGTTATTTCCTGGAGATATAATCACCTGTAGGTAGTACTGCAGATTGTCCACCAGGAAAGCCATGTGGTTACGTAGCCTCCACTTGACAGCGTCTGTCTGGTTGGATTTGAGGTGTTTCCTCTGCATCTGTAGAGCCCAGCAGTGCTGCAGCTCAGACTGCACCCGCCTCACACTCAGCAGGTAACGGAATATCACATTATACCTGGGAGACAGGACAGAGTCAGGGATATTACATTATACCTGGGGGAGGACAGAGTCAGGGATATTACATTATACCTGGGAGACAGGACAGAGTCAGGGATATTACATTATACCTGGGAGACAGGACAGAGTCAGGGATATTACATTATACCTGGGAGACAGGACAGAGTCAGGGATATTACATTATACCTGGGAGACAGGACAGAGTCAGGGATATTACATTATACCTGGGAGACAGGACAGAGTCAGGGATATTACATTATACCTGGGAGACAGGACAGAGTCAGGGATATTACATTATACCTGGGAGACAGGACAGAGTCAGGGATATTACATTATACCTGGGAGACAGGACAGAGTCAGGGATATTACATTATACCTGGGAGACAGGACAGAGTCAGGGATATTACATTATACCTGGGAGACAGGACAGAGTCAGGGATATTACATTATACCTGGGAGACAGGACAGAGTGAGGGATATTACATTATACCTGGGAGACAGGACAGAGTCAGGGATATTACATTATACCTGGGAGACAGGACAGAGTCAGGGATATTACATTATACCTGGGAGACAGGACAGAGTCAGGGATATTACATTATACCTGGGGGACAGGACAGAGTCAGGGATATTACATTATACCTGGGAGACAGGACAGAGTCAGGGATATTACATTATACCTGGGAGACAGGACAGAGTCAGGGATATTACATTATACCTGGGAGACAGGACAGAGTCAGGGATATTACATTATACCTGGGAGACAGGACAGAGTCAGGGATATTACATTATACCTGGGAGACAGGACAGAGTCAGGGATATTACATTATACCTGGGAGACAGGACAGAGTCAGGGATATTACATTATACCTGGGAGACAGGACAGAGTCAGGGATATTACATTATACCTGGGGGACAGGACAGAGTCAGGGATATTACATTATACCTGGGAGACAGGACAGAGTCAGGGATATTACATTATACCTGGGAGACAGGACAGAGTCAGGGATATTACATTATACCTGGGAGACAGGACAGAGTCAGGGATATTACATTATACCTGGGAGACAGGACAGAGTCAGGGATATTACATTATACCTGGGAGACAGGACAGAGTCAGGGATATTACATTATACCTGGGAGACAGGACAGAGTCAGGGATATTACATTATACCTGGGAGACAGGACAGAGTCAGGGATATTACATTATACCTGGGGGACAGGACAGAGTCAGGGATATTACATTATACCTGGGAGACAGGACAGAGTCAGGGATATTACATTATACCTGGGGACAGGACAGAGTCAGGGATATTACATTATACCTGGGGGACAGGACAGAGTCAGGGATATTACATTATACCTGGGAGACAGGACAGAGTCAGGGATATTACATTATACCTGGGAGACAGGACAGAGTCAGGGATATTACATTATACCTGGGGGACAGGACAGAGTCAGGGATATTACATTATACCTGGGAGACAGGACAGAGTCAGGGATATTACATTATACCTGGGAGACAGGACAGAGTCAGGGATATTACATTATACCTGGGAGACAGGACAGAGTCAGGGATATTACATTATACCTGGGAGACAGGACAGAGTCAGGGATATTACATTATACCTGGGGGACAGGACAGAGTCAGGGATATTACATTATACCTGGGGGACAGGACAGAGTCAGGGATATTACATTATACCTGGGAGACAGGACAGAGTCAGGGATATTACATTATACCTGGGGGACAGGACAGAGTCAGGGATATTATATTATACCTGGGAGACAGGACAGAGTCAGGGATATTACATTATACCTGGGAGACAGGACAGAGTCAGGGATATTACATTATACCTGGGAGACAGGACAGAGTCAGGGATATTACATTATACCTGGGAGACAGGACAGAGTCAGGGATATTACATTATACCTGGGGGACAGGACAGAGTCAGGGATATTACATTATACCTGGGAGACAGGACAGAGTCAGGGATATTACATTATACCTGGGAGACAGGACAGAGTGAGGGATATTACATTATACCTGGGAGACAGGACAGAGTCAGGGATATTACATTATACCTGGGAGACAGGACAGAGTCAGGGATATTACATTATACCTGGGAGACAGGACAGAGTCAGGGATATTACATTATACCTGGGAGACAGGACAGAGTCAGGGATATTACATTATACCTGGGAGACAGGACAGAGTCAGGGATATTACATTATACCTGGGGGACAGGACAGAGTCAGGGATATTACATTATACCTGGGAGACAGGACAGAGTCAGGGATATTACATTATACCTGGGAGACAGGACAGAGTCAGGGATATTACATTATACCTGGGAGACAGGACAGAGTCAGGGATATTACATTATACCTGGGAGGGAGAGTCAGGGACAGAGTCAGGGATATTACATTATACCTGGGGGACAGGACAGAGTCAGGGATATTACATTATACCTGGGAGACAGGACAGAGTCGTGGATATTACATTATACCTGGGAGACAGGACAGAGTCAGGGACAGAGTCAGGGATATTACATTATACCTGGGAGACAGGACAGAGTCAGGGATATTACATTATACCTGGGAGACAGGACAGAGTCAGGGATATTACATTATACCTGGGAGACAGGACAGAGTCAGGGATATTACATTATACCTGGGAGACAGGACAGAGTCAGGGATATTACATTATACCTGGGAGACAGGACAGAGTGAGGGATATTACATTATACCTGGGAGACAGGACAGAGTCAGGGATATTACATTATACCTGGGAGACAGGACAGAGTCAGGGATATTACATTATACCTGGGAGACAGGACAGAGTCAGGGATATTACATTATACCTGGGAGACAGGACAGAGTCAGGGATATTACATTATACCTGGGGGACAGGACAGAGTCAGGGATATTACATTATACCTGGGAGACAGGACAGAGTCAGGGATATTACATTATACCTGGGAGACAGGACAGAGTCAGGGATATTACATTATACCTGGGAGACAGGACAGAGTCAGGGATATTACATTATACCTGGGAGACAGGACAGAGTCAGGGATATTACATTATACCTGGGAGACAGGACAGAGTCAGGACAGAGTCAGGGATATTACATTATACCTGGGGGACAGGACAGAGTCAGGGATATTACATTATACCTGGGAGACAGGACAGAGTCAGGGATATTACATTATACCTGGGAGACAGGACAGAGTCAGGGACAGAGTCAGGGATATTACATTATACCTGGGAGACAGGACAGAGTCAGGGATATTACATTATACCTGGGAGACAGGACAGAGTCAGGGATATTACATTATACCTGGGAGACAGGACAGAGTCAGGGATATTACATTATACCTGGGAGACAGGACAGAGTCAGGGATATTACATTATACCTGGGAGACAGGACAGAGTCAGGGATATTACATTATACCTGGGGGACAGGACAGAGTCAGGGATATTACATTATACCTGGGAGACAGGACAGAGTGAGGGATATTACATTATACCTGGGGGACAGGACAGAGTCAGGGATATTACATTATACCTGGGGGACAGGACAGAGTCAGGGATATTACATTATACCTGGGAGACAGGACAGAGTCAGGGATATTACATTATACCTGGGAGACAGGACAGAGTCAGGGATATTACATTATACCTGGGAGACAGGACAGAGTCAGGGATATTACATTATACCTGGGGGACAGGACAGAGTCAGGGATATTACATTATACCTGGGGGACAGGACAGATTGAGGGATATTACATTATACCTGGGAGACAGGACAGAGTCAGGGATATTACATTATACCTGGGAGACAGGACAGAGTCAGGGATATTACATTATACCTGGGGGACAGGACAGAGTCAGGGATATTACATTATACCTGGGAGACAGGACAGAGTCAGGGATATTACATTATACCTGGGAGACAGGACAGAGTCAGGGATATTACATTATACCTGGGGGACAGGACAGAGTCAGGGATATTACATTATACCTGGGAGACAGGACAGAGTCAGGGATATTACATTATACCTGGGAGACAGGACAGAGTCAGGGATATTACATTATACCTGGGAGACAGGACAGAGTCAGGGATATTACATTATACCTGGGGGACAGGACAGAGTCAGGGATATTACATTATACCTGGGAGACAGGACAGAGTCAGGGATATTACATTATACCTGGGAGACAGGACAGAGTCAGGGATATTACATTATACCTGGGGGACAGGACAGATTGAGGGATATTACATTATACCTGGGAGACAGGACAGAGTCAGGGATATTACATTATACCTGGGAGACAGGACAGAGTCAGGGATATTACATTATACCTGGGGGACAGGACAGAGTCAGGGATATTACATTATACCTGGGAGACAGGACAGAGTCAGGGATATTACATTATACCTGGGGGACAGGACAGAGTCAGGGATATTACATTATACCTGGGGGACAGGACAGATTGAGGGATATTACATTATACCTGGGAGACAGGACAGAGTCAGGGATATTACATTATACCTGGGAGACAGGACAGAGTCAGGGATATTACATTATACCTGGGGGACAGGACAGATTGAGGGATATTACATTATACCTGGGAGACAGGACAGAGTCAGGGATATTACATTATACCTGGGGGACAGGACAGAGTCAGGGATATTACATTATACCTGGGAGACAGGACAGAGTGAGGGATATTACATTATACCTGGGGGACAGGACAGAGTCAGGGATATTACATTATACCTGGGGGACAGGACAGAGTCAGGGATATTACATTATACCTGGGAGACAGGACAGAGTCAGGGATATTACATTATACCTGGGAGACAGGACAGAGTCAGGGATATTACATTATACCTGGGAGACAGGACAGAGTCAGGGATATTACATTATACCTGGGGGACAGGACAGAGTCAGGGATATTACATTATACCTGGGGGACAGGACAGATTCAGGGATATTACATTATACCTGGGAGACAGGACAGAGTCAGGGATATTACATTATACCTGGGAGACAGGACAGAGTCAGGATATTACATTATACCTGGGGGACAGGACAGATTGAGGGATATTACATTATACCTGGGAGACAGGACAGAGTCAGGGATATTACATTATACCTGGGAGACAGGACAGAGTCAGGGATATTACATTATACCTGGGGGACAGGACAGAGTCAGGGATATTACATTATACCTGGGAGACAGGACAGAGTCAGGGATATTACATTATACCTGGGAGACAGGACAGAGTCAGGGATATTACATTATACCTGGGAGACAGGACAGAGTCAGGGATATTACATTATACCTGGGGGACAGGACAGAGTCAGGGATATTACATTATACCTGGGAGACAGGACAGAGTCAGGGATATTACATTATACCTGGGGGACAGGACAGAGTCAGGGATATTACATTATACCTGGGGGACAGGACAGATTGAGGGATATTACATTATACCTGGGAGACAGGACAGAGTCAGGGATATTACATTATACCTGGGAGACAGGACAGAGTCAGGGATATTACATTATACCTGGGGGACAGGACAGAGTCAGGGATATTACATTATACCTGGGAGACAGGACAGAGTCAGGGATATTACATTATACCTGGGGACAGGACAGAGTCAGGGATATTACATTATACCTGGGGGACAGGACAGATTGAGGGATATTACATTATACCTGGGAGACAGGACAGAGTCAGGGATATTACATTATACCTGGGAGACAGGACAGAGTCAGGGATATTACATTATACCTGGGGGACAGGACAGATTGAGGGATATTACATTATACCTGGGAGACAGGACAGAGTCAGGGATATTACATTATACCTGGGGGACAGGACAGAGTCAGGGATATTACATTATACCTGGGAGACAGGACAGAGTCAGGGATATTACATTATACCTGGGAGACAGGACAGAGTCAGGGATATTACATTATACCTGGGAGACAGGACAGAGTCAGGGATATTACATTATACCTGGGAGACAGGACAGAGTCAGGGATATTACATTATACCTGGGAGACAGGACAGAGTCAGGGATATTACATTATACCTGGGAGACAGGACAGAGTCAGGGATATTACATTATACCTGGGAGACAGGACAGAGTCAGGGATATTACATTATACCTGGGGGACAGGACAGAGTCAGGGATATTACATTATACCTGGGGGACAGGACAGAGTCAGGGATATTACATTATACCTGGGGGACAGGACAGAGTCAGGGATATTACATTATACCTGGGAGACAGGACGGAGTCAGGGATATTACATTATACCTGGGAGACAGGACAGAGTCAGGGATATTACATTATACCTGGGAGACAGGACAGAGTCAAGGATATCACATTATACCTGGGAGACAGGACAGAGTCAGGGATATTACATTATACCTGGGAGACAGGACAGAGTCAGGGATATTAC
Source organism: Oncorhynchus masou masou (assembly GCF_036934945.1). Lineage (NCBI taxonomy): Eukaryota > Metazoa > Chordata > Actinopteri > Salmoniformes > Salmonidae > Oncorhynchus > Oncorhynchus masou. The sequence continues at coordinate 21,104 of NW_027010012.1, forward strand.
ATTATACCTGGGAGACAGGACAGAGTCAGGGATATTACATTATACCTGGGAGACAGGACAGAGTCAGGGATATTACATTATACCTGGGGGAGGACAGAGTCAGGGATATTACATTATACCTGGGGGACAGGACAGAGTCAGGGATATTACATTATACCTGGGAGACAGGACAGAGTCAGGGATATTACATTATACCTGGGAGACAGGACAGAGTCAGGGATATTACATTATACCTGGGGGACAGGACAGAGTCAGGGATATTACATTATACCTGGGAGACAGGACAGAGTCAGGGATATTACATTATACCTGGGGGACAGGACAGAGTCAGGGATATTACATTATACCTGGGGGACAGGACAGATTCAGGGATATTACATTATACCTGGGAGACAGGACAGAGTCAGGGATATTACATTATACCTGGGAGACAGGACAGAGTCAGGGATATTACATTATACCTGGGGGACAGGACAGATTGAGGGATATTACATTATACCTGGGAGACAGGACAGAGTCAGGGATATTACATTATACCTGGGGGACAGGACAGAGTCAGGGATATTACATTATACCTGGGAGACAGGACAGAGTCAGGGATATTACATTATACCTGGGAGACAGGACAGAGTCAGGGATATTACATTATACCTGGGAGACAGGACAGAGTCAGGGATATTACATTATACCTGGGAGACAGGACAGAGTCAGGGATATTACATTATACCTGGGAGACAGGACAGAGTCAGGGATATTACATTATACCTGGGAGACAGGACAGAGTCAGGGATATTACATTATACCTGGGAGACAGGACAGAGTCAGGGATATTACATTATACCTGGGAGACAGGACAGAGTCAGGGATATTACATTATACCTGGGGGACAGGACAGAGTCAGGGATATTACATTATACCTGGGGGACAGGACAGAGTCAGGGATATTACATTATACCTGGGGGACAGCACAGAGTCAGGGATATTATATTATACCTGGGAGACAGGACAGAGTCAGGGATATTACATTATACCTGGGAGACAGGACAGAGTCAGGGATATTACATTATACCTGGGGGACAGGACAGAGTCAGGGATATTACATTATACCTGGGAGACAGGACAGAGTCAGGGATATTACATTATACCTGGGAGACAGGACAGAGTCAGGGATATTACATTATACCTGGGAGACAGGACAGAGTGAGGGATATTACATTATACCTGGGAGACAGGACAGAGTCAGGGATATTACATTATACCTGGGAGACAGGACAGAGTCAGGGATATTACATTATACCTGGGAGACAGGACAGAGTCAGGGATATTACATTATACCTGGGAGACAGGACAGAGTCAGGGATATTACATTATACCTGGGAGACAGGACAGAGTCAGGGATATTACATTATACCTGGGGGACAGGACAGAGTAAGGGATATTACATTATACCTGGGAGACAGGACAGAGTCAGGGATATTACATTATACCTGGGAGACAGGACAGAGTCAGGGATATTACATTATACCTGGGAGACAGGACAGAGTCAGGGATATTACATTATACCTGGGAGACAGGACAGAGTCAGGGACAGAGTCAGGGATATTACATTATACCTGGGGGACAGGACAGAGTCAGGGATATTACATTATACCTGGGAGACAGGACAGAGTCAGGGACAGAGTCAGGGATATTACATTATACCTGGGAGACAGGACAGAGTCGGGATATTACATTATACCTGGGAGACAGGACAGAGTCAGGGATATTACATTATACCTGGGAGACAGGACAGAGTCAGGGATATTACATTATACCTGGGGGACAGGACAGAGTCAGGGATATTACATTATACCTGGGGGACAGGACAGAGTCAGGGATATTACATTATACCTGGGAGACAGGACAGAGTCAGGGATATTACATTATACCTGGGAGACAGGACAGAGTCAGGGATATTACATTATACCTGGGAGACAGGACAGAGTCAGGGATATTACATTATACCTGGGAGACAGGACAGAGTCAGGGATATTACATTATACCTGGGGACAGGACAGAGTCAGGGATATTACATTATACCTGGGAGACAGGACAGAGTCAGGGATATTACATTATACCTGGGGGACAGGACAGAGTCAGGGATATTACATTATACCTGGGAGACAGGACAGAGTCAGGGATATTACATTATACCTGGGAGACAGGACAGAGTCAGGGATATTACATTATACCTGGGAGACAGGACAGAGTCAGGGATATTACATTATACCTGGGAGACAGGACAGAGTCAGGGATATTATATTATACCTGGGGAGGACAGAGTCAGGGATATTACATTATACCTGGGAGACAGGACAGAGTCAGGGATATTACATTATACCTGGGAGACAGGACAGAGTCAGGGATATTACATTATACCTGGGAGACAGGACAGAGTCAGGGATATTACATTATACCTGGGAGACAGGACAGAGTCAGGGATATTACATTATACCTGGGAGACAGGACAGAGTCAGGGATATTACATTATACATGGGAGACAGGACAGAGTCAGGGATATTACATTATACCTGGGAGACAGGACAGGGTCAGGGATATTACATTATACCTGGGGACAGGACAGAGTCAGGGATATTACATTATACCTGGGAGACAGGACAGAGTCAGGGATATTACATTATACCTGGGGGACAGGACAGAGTCAGGGATATTACATTATACCTGGGGACAGGACAGAGTCAGGGATATTACATTATACCTGGGGGACAGGACAGAGTGAGGGATATTACATTATACCTGGGAGACAGGACAGAGTCAGGGATATTACATTATACCTGGGAGACAGGACAGAGTCAGGGATATTACATTATACCTGGGGGACAGGACAGATTGAGGGATATTACATTATACCTGGGAGACAGGACAGAGTCAGGGATATTACATTATACCTGGGAGACAGGACAGAGTCAGGGATATTACATTATACCTGGGAGACAGGACAGAGTCAGGGATATTACATTATACCTGGGAGACAGGACAGAGTCAGGGATATTATATTATACCTGGGAGACAGGACAGAGTCAGGGATATTACATTATACCTGGGAGACAGGACAGAGTCAGGGATATTACATTATACCTGGGAGACAGGACAGAGTCAGGGATATTACATTATACCTGGGGGACAGGACAGAGTCAGGGATATTACATTATACCTGGGGGACAGGACAGAGTCAGGGATATTACATTATACCTGGGAGACAGGACAGAGTCAGGGATATTACATTATACCTGGGAGACAGGACAGAGTCAGGGATATTACATTATACCTGGGAGACAGGACAGAGTCAGGGATATTACATTATACCTGGGAGACAGGACAGAGTCAGGGATATTACATTATACCTGGGAGACAGGACAGAGTCAGGGATATTACATTATACCTGGGAGACAGGACAGAGTCAGGGATATTACATTATACCTGGGAGACAGGACAGAGTCAGGGATATTACATTATACCTGGGAGACAGGACAGGGTCAGGGATATTACATTATACCTGGGTGACAGGACAGAGTCAGGGATATTACATTATACCTGGGAGACAGGACAGAGTCAGGGATATTACATTATACCTGGGGACAGGACAGAGTCAGGGATATTACATTATACCTGGGGGACAGGACAGAGTCAGGGATATTACATTATACCTGGGGGACAGGACAGAGTCAGGGATATTACATTATACCTGGGAGACAGGACAGAGTCAGGGATATTACATTATACCTGGGAGACAGGACAGAGTCAGGGATATTACATTATACCTGGGGGACAGGACAGAGTCAGGGATATTACATTATACCTGGGAGACAGGACAGAGTCAGGGATATTACATTATACCTGGGGGACAGGACAGAGTCAGGGATATTACATTATACCTGGGAGACAGGACAGAGTCAGGGATATTACATTATACCTGGGAGACAGGACAGAGTCAGGGATATTACATTATACCTGGGAGACAGGACAGAGTCAGGGATATTACATTATACCTGGGAGACAGGACAGAGTCAGGGATATTATATTATACCTGGGAGACAGGACAGAGTCAGGGATATTACATTATACCTGGGAGACAGGGCAGAGTCAGGGATATTACATTATACCTGGGGGACAGGACAGAGTCAGGGATATTACATTATACCTGGGGGACAGGACAGAGTCAGGGATATTACATTATACCTGGGAGACAGGACAGAGTCAGGGATATTACATTATACCTGGGAGACAGGACAGAGTCAGGGATATTACATTATACCTGGGAGACAGGACAGAGTCAGGGATATTACATTATACCTGGGGGACAGGACAGAGTCAGGGATATTACATTATACCTGGGAGACTGGACAGAGTCAGGGATATTACATTATACCTGGGAGACAGGACAGAGTCAGGATATTACATTATACCTGGGAGACAGGACAGAGTCAGGGATATTACATTATACCTGGGAGACAGGACAGAGTCAGGGATATTACATTATACCTGGGGGACAGGACAGAGTCAGGGATATTACATTATACCTGGGAGACAGGACAGAGTGAGGGATATTACATTATACCTGGGAGACAGGACAGAGTCAGGGATATTACATTATACCTGGGGGACAGGACAGAGTCAGGGATATTACATTATACCTGGGAGACAGGACAGAGTCAGGGATATTACATTATACCTGGGAGACAGGACAGAGTCAGGGATATTACATTATAGCTGGGGGACAGGACAGAGTCAGGGATATTACATTATACCTGGGAGACAGGACAGAGTCAGGGATATTACATTATACCTGGGAGACAGGACAGAGTCAGGGATATTACATTATACCTGGGGGACAGGACAGAGTCAGGGATATTACATTATACCTGGGAGACAGGACAGAGTCAGGGATATTATATTATACCTGGGAGACAGGACAGAGTCAGGGATATTACATTATACCTGGGAGACAGGACAGAGTCAGGGATATTACATTATACCTGGGAGACAGGACAGAGTCAGGGATATTACATTATACCTGGGAGACAGGGCAGAGTCAGGGATATTACATTATACCTGGGGGACAGGACAGAGTCAGGGATATTACATTATACCTGGGGGGACAGGACAGAGTCAGGGATATTACATTATACCTGGGAGACAGGACAGAGTCAGGGATATTACATTATACCTGGGAGACAGGACAGAGTCAGGGATATTACATTATACCTGGGAGACAGGACAGAGTCAGGGATATTACATTATACCTGGGAGACAGGACAGAGTCAGGGATATTACATTATACCTGGGAGACAGGACAGAGTCAGGGATATTACATTATACCTGGGAGACAGGACAGAGTCAGGGATATTACATTATACATGGGAGACAGGACAGAGTCAGGGATATTACATTATACCTGGGAGACAGGACAGGGTCAGGGGATATTACATTATACCTGGGACAGGACAGAGTCAGGGATATTACATTATACCTGGGAGACAGGACAGAGTCAGTGATATTACATTATACCTGGGGACAGGACAGAGTCAGGGATATTACATTATACCTGGGGGACAGGACAGAGTCAGGGATATTACATTATACCTGGGGGACAGGACAGAGTCAGGGATATTACATTATACCTGGGAGACAGGACAGAGTCAGGGATATTACATTATACCTGGGAGACAGGACAGAGTCAGGGATATTCAATATAGCTGGGGGACAGGACAGAGTCAGGGATATTACATTATACCTGGGAGACAGGACAGAGTCAGGGATATTACATTATACCTGGGGGACAGGACAGAGTCAGGGATATTACATTATACCTGGGAGACAGGACAGAGTCAGGGATATTACATTATACCTGGGAGACAGGACAGAGTCAGGGATATTACATTATACCTGGGGGACAGGACAGAGTCAGGGATATTACATTATACCTGGGAGACAGGACAGAGTCAGGGATATTATATTATACCTGGGAGACAGGACAGAGTCAGGGATATTACATTATACCTGGGAGACAGGGCAGAGTCAGGGATATTACATTATACCTGGGGGACAGGACAGAGTCAGGGATATTACATTATACCTGGGGACAGGACAGAGTCAGGGATATTACATTATACCTGGGAGACAGGACAGAGTCAGGGATATTACATTATACCTGGGAGACAGGACAGAGTCAGGGATATTACATTATACCTGGGAGACAGGACAGAGTCAGGGATATTACATTATACCTGGGGACAGGACAGAGTCAGGGATATTACATTATACCTGGGAGACTGGACAGAGTCAGGGATATTACATTATACCTGGGAGACAGGACAGAGTCAGGGATATTACATTATACCTGGGAGACAGGACAGAGTCAGGGATATTACATTATACCTGGGAGACAGGACAGAGTCAGGGATATTACATTATACCTGGGGGACAGGACAGAGTCAGGGATATTACATTATACCTGGGAGACAGGACAGAGTGAGGGATATTACATTATACCTGGGAGACAGGACAGAGTCAGGGATATTACATTATACCTGGGGGACAGGACAGAGTCAGGGATATTACATTATACCTGGGGACAGGGACAGAGTCAGGGATATTACATTATACCTGGGAGACAGGACAGAGTCAGGGATATTACATTATACCTGGGGGACAGGACAGAGTCAGGGATATTACATTATACCTGGGGGACAGGACAGAGTCAGGGATATTACATTATACCTGGGAGACAGGACAGAGTCAGGGATATTACATTATACCTGGGGACAGGACAGAGTCAGGGATATTACATTATACCTGGGAGACAGGACAGAGTCAGGGATATTACATTATACCTGGGGGACAGGACAGAGTCAGGGATATTACATTATACCTGGGAGACAGGACAGAGTCAGGGATATTACATTATACCTGGGAGACAGGACAGAGTCAGGGATATTACATTATACCTGGGAGACAGGACAGAGTCAGGGATATTACATTATACCTGGGAGACAGGACAGAGTCAGGGATATTACATTATACCTGGGAGACAGGACAGAGTCAGGGATATTACATTATACCTGGGAGACAGGACAGAGTCAGGGATATTACATTATACCTGGGAGACAGGACAGAGTCAGGGATATTACATTATACCTGGGAGACAGGACAGAGTCAGGGATATTACATTATACCTGGGAGACAGGACAGAGTCAGGGATATTACATTATACCTGGGAGACAGGACAGAGTCAGGGATATTACATTATACCTGGGAGACAGGACAGAGTCAGGGATATTACATTATACCTGGGAGACAGACAGAGTCAGGGATATTACATTATACCTGGGAGACAGGACAGAGTCAGGGATATTACATTATACCTGGGAGACAGGACAGAGTCAGGGATATTACATTATACCTGGGAGACAGGACAGAGTCAGGGATATCACATTATACCTGGGAGACAGGACAGAGTCAGGGATATTACATTATACCTGGGAGACAGGACAGAGTCAGGGATATTACATTATACCTGGGAGACAGGACAGAGTCAGGATATTACATTATACCTGGGGGACAGGACAGAGTCAGGGATATTACATTATACCTGGGGGACAGGACAGAGTCAGGGATATTACATTATACCTGGGAGACAGGACAGAGTCAGGGATATTACATTATACCTGGGAGACAGGACAGAGTCAGGGATATTACATTATACCTGGGGGACAGGACAGAGTCAGGGATATTACATTATACCTGGGAGACAGGACAGAGTCAGGGATATTACATTATACCTGGGAGACAGGACAGAGTCAGGGATATTACATTATACCTGGGAGACAGGACAGAGTCAGGGATATTACATTATACCTGGGAGACAGGACAGAGTCAGGGATATTACATTATACCTGGGACAGGACACGGTCGTGGATATGCCATGACGATAGTGTCAGTTTCAGGAAGACTAGCTAAGTCTAAACTGAATCGACACAACTGATCATAAGGAAAATATATTTTTTACCTTTATTTAACTAGGCAAGCAGTTAAGAACAAATTCTTATTTTCAATGACGGCCTAGGAACAATGGGATAACTGCCTGTTCAGGGGCAGAACAACAGACTTGTGAGGAATATAAAAACATGACGGTACAAACAATGGTTATATACACTCACTGGCCAGTGTATTAGGTATACCCATCTAGTACTGGGTCAGACACCCTCCAGAACAGCCCGGATTCCCTTCTTTAGTTAATAACCAAATACAGACCTAAGAAACAACAACTTACAGATGCACACAATCAACGACTACATCTCCCCTGTCCAGACCCGCATGCTCACACCTCCATCCACAGTGCATTGTTGTTTATCACATGGCCTGAAACAGCACCGTTCTGTTTCTCTCAGTAGCCCCGCTCTTTCAATATGTAAATAATAAATCATTAGGTTTTCCAAGATGAGTTATGAGCCTGAATTCTTTGGGGAATGGATTCGACAAGCCGGACATGTTCCACAGGGATGTTGTTCCATGCTGACATGATGGCACCACGCAGTTGCTGCAGATTGGCTATGGTCTACCAGCATCCATCGGACTGTACTATTGACACCAGGCAGGATGGGTTCCATGGACTCATCCTACATCAACATGATGCAACAGGACACGGATTCGTCGGACCAGGCAATGTTTTTCCAATCCTCAGTTGTCCAGTGTTGGTGATGCCCACTGGAGCCTCTTCTTATTGTTTGTACCTGTTAGGAGTGGAGCCCAGTGTGGTCGTCTGATGCAATAACCATCTGTGACAAAGGTTGGCGAGTTGTGCGTTCCGAGAAGCTGTACTGCAGACCACTGTTGTACTGCGCCGTTATTTGCCTGTTTGTGGCCCAACTGTTAGATTGCATGATTCTTACCATTCTCCTTCAACCTCTCATCAACGAGCGGTTTTTGCCCACAGGACTGACGCTGACTGGATGGTTTTTTGTTTGTCACACCATTCTCTGTAAACCCTAGACACTATTATGCGTGAAAAGCCCAGGAGGGAGGCCGCTTGTGAGATACTGATCCGGCACGCCTGGCAGCGAAGATCATACCAGTCACTTAGGTCAGTCATTTTGCCCATTCTAACGCTCAATCGAACAGTAACTGAATGCCTCAATGCCTGTCTACCTGCATTATATAGCAAGCCACAGACTCACTGTCTGTAGGGAGATCCATGTTCGTGAACGGGTGGTGTGCCTAATAAACTGGGAGTGTTCAAATATTCCATTGTCTGTTTGCACAAACATTTGCTAATGGATACCACTTCATGTTAAAGGTAGAGTCCGCAATGCACAAAGTAAAAGCAATATTGTGTCGATTTCCACAACTACTAAGAGCATTGAAGCACGAGGCTAAACTTCTCCACTGTTACGGGTCCTGCGGCAATCACATTGGGCCCTGGTCAAAAGTAGTACTATATAGGGAATAAGGGACCATTTGGGAGGCAGACGTTGCCTGCTGTACAATACTCACTTCTCCAGAACGGCAGGGGTGAAGAGGATGTGCAGGGGCCACTGACCTTGTAGGCCAAGCCCAGAGCAGCCCAGCCCGTAGGGGGCACCTCCCTGGGGGAGACTCCTGCTGGAGTGGCCCCTTCCCCTGGTCCCTGTGGCATCTGAGAACACAATCATACCGTTAGCCACAGGATGGCTCCACACCAGAGGATGTCAGAGAGTTGAGCGGTTTGAAATCTCACTCATGGACCAGTCTTAGTTAACCACTCTGCCGCTCAACATCCTTCCTCCTGCTCTGCTAAATAAATAGTTTTAAAACGCCACAGGAACAAACAAAACTGCTGCTCCAAATTCACCCCATTCATTTTTTGGTTAAAAGAATTTAACAAACACCCCATATACTTGTGACTATGTTCCATTTGTTTTTGAAGTAGGCTGTCATAAGAAGGTTCAATATAGGTTACTAAACAAGCACCAACCTAGGTGATAGTTGTGGCCACTGTGTTAAAAACAAGTAGCTTTTTCTCTAATCGATTGATGATCAGATACGTCAGTTATAACTGGTTCTGTTGAACTCAAATTTTACACTTGATAGACAACTTTAGTAATGTTACAACTTAGACTATTTTTTAACAATAGCCTATATAGAAACCAAAACATTCTGGTGCTGCTGCATGGCCCCATTGGTTGACTTTATAATTATACAGCCTGTGACAGATTTCTTGGTCGACTCATATCAACATCTCTGCGCATTAGTGGTGGGGTAGGCTAAATAAATACAACAGAACAGACCTTAATAAAGAATGGTGATGAAGGAAATTGAAAATGGTGGACAGAGCATGGCCTGAGGTCGTGGTTGAACAGTACCGGAGCAATTGGGAGAGAAGGCCAACGATCCTACATTTTTTTTAAATTAATTTATTATTATTTTTTTTTTTTTTTTGTTATTCAGCCAAATAAACACACACTCCATTCCTCTCCACATCCTCTGATCCACTCCATCACATTGTTCACAAGATGGCACACACTGGGTAGAAGACATAGAAGAATGGACCATCCCAAATAGCACCCTATACCCTATGAAGTGCACTACTTTGACCAGACCTTGTGAAGAATAGTGCATTATTAAGTGGATTAGGGTGCCAAGTTCAACAGCCTTCTTTCTCATCTGCTTTAAAAGATACCAGGTGACTCCCAGTACACATCCATCAGATTGCCTTCTCTCATCTGGTGTTGCCAGGTTTTGGCAGGAGTGCTGAGAGAGAGATGACCAAGACAGGCATGCCTAGACTGTTTACTGTTAGCCACCAGATGGCAGCAACTGGTTACAAGAAAATATACTGGAGCACACAGCTGCGGGCCTAATATGTTCCTTACCCTTCCTTGGCCCTGACCTTTCCATGTGTACAGGTCTGAATGGCATAAGAAGGTATAAGAAGTGTCATGGTGGACCTTCCACCACATTACAGATCTGCAAACATGGAAGAGTAAGTTAGGGCCATGTGGTAGTAGGGAGCAGACCTGTGTTCAAATACTATTTAGGTATTTCAATTACTTTCAAAAGACATTTCAAAGTAAATATTTTCTTTGAAAATTCAACTAGCTGAATATTGGAATGCATTTGGAAATACACTTAAGGTATTGGCATGTATTACAAAATACACTGAAAATAAGTATTTCAAAAACAAATACTCAAATAAACATGTACTGAGCCCAGGTCTAGTAGGGAGTGAAAAGAAAACTCTAAGCAGCTCTAGTTAAACATACAGTTAGATCTCCTAGACTCCTCGTAGAGGGTTTCTGCTCCAATGAAAAGCCACTCTGAGGAACAAACCTTTGCTCTCCTTCCCCTGGTAGTCGATGGTGAGGTGCAGGAGAGGCAGGAGGTTGTCGTCGCCCAACAACACCTTGTGGGCAGCCTGCTGAAAAGGCCACATTTACATCTGTGGAAGAAGGGTGGAGAAAACAGCCACTGTTAGATCCAAAGAATGACTGCACACACATGAACCTGTTCATATTCTTCCATCCTTTCCTTCCTTCCTTGGAATAACAACAATCATAAATGCCTGGGTTGGTGAAAGATATTTACTGGAACCCCTACTTTGACCTAGCCACAGTGTTAGATCAGTGATCACTTCAAGAAAGGAGGAAGTTAGGATCCAGTTTAAACTGCATTTTTAAGTATTCCAAAAGGACCATGGTTTGTGATTGAATAAAGGGGGAATTTTCCATAAGATGAAGTAGGCCCTTAGGAGGTAGAATGCACTATCAAGTTTAGATGTCTGTTAGAATAAACTGATCCTGGATCTGTAAACATACCGTGTTCAGTGACAGCCGGGGCGGGGTCTTGAGCATGTGCTGAGCGTGGTCAATGAACACCTGGTACAGCTCGCCACGGCCCAACAGATAAAAGTCCTTTATGATCTAGCAGGGAAAGAGAAACGGGCGTGTTTGAGGGGTCAGCTTTAACAAGGCGAGGCACAGAATCACTCATCTTGATCACATAAGGAGTAGTTATTTGAGATGCAAGGGGATTTGTAGATAAGTGATTCTCAGCAGTCTGACAGCAATGTAGTCGAGCTCAAACATGACCACTAACAATCTGAAATCAACTGTAAACTGTCACAGCTAGATAGTCCAAATACAAACCTTCAGTTGCCCCAGGAGATCAGATCTTCCACCATTAATGTCCACAGGTGCTGCAAATAGAAGGATACATTCATTCACAAACTGTTGATTGGATTCACATACCGACGACTAATGTATGGAGTTATTGAGATGAATATGGCCCTAATATCAACTGAATAGAACAGGACCTTTTTGTCCAGCTGATAGTGGGAAGCTGCAGCAGACTTACAACACATCTGACATTTCCTCAGATATGTTGAAGTGCTACGCCACCTCTGCCACGGTGCTGCGGATGCCGTCTGCAGAGGTTCTCAAAGTCCACTAGGCTGAAGAGGGGCTGCTGTTTGAGACGGTGCAGCTCTGTTGCAAACATGTCCTCCTGGTGCTTCAGTATAGAGCCTGGACACAAACACACACAGAGGGAGGAAAACATGATCCATCAAATCTTCCAAAATCTTTCATTCCAAGTTGAACGTGGATCTCCTGAAGTGATATTGTCGCAATATGTTACATTGAAGTAGTGCTCGGCGAGATAGTTTGGTGATTTTTTTGTTGTTGAAGTTTTTAGAGAAGTGTAGCAACCAAAGCAAACCAAATAGATGCCAAAATCAGCAATAATACTAATGGTGCTTACCTGAGTGAGGGTGAAATGACAGAAAACGCCCCTTTCTCCTCCTCTACTGTTTCCCTACTGTAGCTAAATCATTAACAAGTCAACGTGAAACGAGCCACAGCTAATAACAAAAGGTACATGTGTGGACCAGGTTCTCACCAGCTCTGGGACGGGCTGTGGTTGTGGTTCTCAAACATCTGGATCGGACTCCCCCACGAAGAGGATCTTCTCAGCCACGCGGATGGGAACGTAGGAGGGCAGCATCTCAGCCCGCAGAGAACTGCTGCAGGGACGGAGCCAGCATGTTCTCTTCCTCTATCAGCCTCTACAACGGAATACAGACAACAGCATCGTTCATTAGGAACACAATGGAAAACATTTTCAAACAGAAAACGAAAATGAGCATGTCTTATTGGACCAGTCTTGGTACTACTTCCTGTTTCAGTTAGTTTTTCCTGCTTTGTGCATTATGAAAATGACCCAAATCAGCCGCCTGAAACTGACTGGAAGTACATACAGACTTTTAGATCTTATCCATCCTACAATCTTTACTCTAACAGTAGTGGTGCAAGCTTTACACTAACGCAAGCACTTCAAATCCAAGTGGACAGATAAAGTGCCAAGGTATGAAGTAGGATGAAATTACCCATAGACACTGATCTTAGGTCAGTTTTGCCTCCCCACCCGATATTTAAGTTTAGGATTTTGGGGAAGATATAAACTGAACCTGAAGCTGTGCCTAAGGGCAACTTCTACCCGCCATCTCACTAGATTCTGTAGTTCTCTCAGCTGGAAACATGGATGCAATTGGCAATAGATGCTGATCTAGAATCAGTTTTTCCTCTTACCTTAGATCAGCCAGTTAAGATTTGAGGAAGATATAAGCTGATCCTGAATCTTAGCATAAGGGCTCTCACCAGGTCCTGTAGTTCTTTCAGCTGTTTACCACTGAGGCCTCCAATCCCCAGGTCTTCCTCGTCCTCCTCCTGGTTGGCGGCGGCCCCTCCAGCGCTGGGCCCCTGCTTCACATAGAACTCCTCACTCTGGTCCAGCAGCAGACCGTGCAGCATCCACGCCGCCAGCTGCTTGTACATCACCCCGTGGCACACCGCCAGGATCCTGAGTAGACAGACAGAAGAGAGATCCTTTATGTTGTGTTGCCCTAAGAAACACCAGCCAGGTATCAGTATAGATTCAAGTGTTTATGTGTAGGAGGGGATGACATGTGTCATGGGAATAATTTATCCAGGGGAGAAATAACGAATTTTAAAAAATACACGCCCCGGGATCTTAACCCCTTCAGGTTTTGCCTGGAAATATGGCTTGCAGCATCAGTTTCAGGATGACACCACACATGCAGCATAGATCCAAGTAATAGCATAAGCAATGCATAAAGCTTCTATAAGAGGCTAACTTCACATTTGAGTGAAAAAGTTGTGGCCATAACTTACTTCTCCAGGGCCATGCGAACAGGGGGCAGACCTCCACAGCTGTGCTTGTACACCGTCTCCAGGATCTGACAGCCGTGGATCTAATTAGGACAGACAGGATATGACCTCATTTCCATATTCCACACTAATTGATTCAACTGTGCCTACCCATGATGCACTCTGCTCTGAGCGCTGTGACAACTTTGTGCCCCTGTACCACTGTAGCCACCATGATGAACTTTAAATTGGGAGAAAGATGGTATTGTTACAGAAAAATTCTAAACTAAGTCACATTAGAAATGTGTTGACCTTTGAGAACACAAATAGTTTTTGGAGAGCGCTATGGGTGTATGAAAAGTGCTTTATGAGTGTCTTAAATCATTTCCTCCGAAGTAATTGTGTTTGTGTGATTTCTCAGTCATATCAGAAGGAGTGAATACTTGTGTCTCCAATGTAATGCCCTTATCGTCTGGGACTGTACTGTCTTGTCTCCATGGTAATGCCCTTATCTTCTGGGACTGTACAGTCTCATCTCCATTGTAATGATCTTATCTTCTGGGACTGTACTGTCTCGTCTCCATTGTAACGCCTTTATCTTCTCGGTCTATTGTCTTGTCTCCATTGTAATGCCCTTATCTTCTGGGACTGTACAGTCTCATCTCCATTGTAATGCCCTTATCTTCTGGAACTGTACTGTCTTGTCTCCATTGTAATGCCCTTATCTTCTGGGACTGTACTGTCTTGTCTCCATTGTAATGCCCTTATCTTCTGGGACTGTACAGTCTCATCTCCATTGTAATGCCCTTATCTTCTGGGACTGTACTGTCTCATCTCCATTGTAACGCCTTTATCTTCTGGGACTGTCTCGTCTCCATTGTAATGCCCTTATCTTCTGGGACTGTCTCGTCTCCACTGTAATACCCTTATCTTCTGGGACTGTACAGTCTCATCTCCATTGTAATGCCTTTATCTTCTGGGACTGTCTCTCGTCTCCATTGTAATGCCCTTATCTTCTGGGACTGTCTCGTCTCCACTGTAATGCCCTTATCTTCTGGGACTGTACAGTCTCATCTCCATTGTAATGCCCTTATCTTCTGGGACTGTACTGTCTCGTCTCCATTGTAATGCCCTTCACCTTCTGGGACTGTCTCGTCTCCACTGTAATGCCCTTATCTTCTGGGACTGTACTGTCTCGTCTCCATTGTAATGCCCT
>NW_027010013.1:0-36519 GCF_036934945.1 Oncorhynchus masou masou
TCAGGATGTCCAGGATCCAGTTGCAGATGGAGGAATTCAGTCCCAGCTTAGGGATGAGTTTTGAGGGCACTATGGTGTGGAGCGATGAGCTGTAGTCAATGAACAGCATTCTCACGTAGGTGTTCCTTTTGTCCAGGTGGGAAAGGTCCACACATCTGTGGATCTGTTAGGGCGTATTGCGACACTGGAGTGAAAGCAGGGTCTCTGGGATGATGGTGTTGATGTGAGCCATGACCAGCCTTTCAAAGCACTTCATGGCTACGGATGTGACGCTTTGGGGTGGTAATCATTTAGACCGGTTACCTTGGCGTTCTTGGGCTCAGGGACTATAGTTGTCTGTCATGTTGGTATTACAGACTGGGTCAGGGAGAGGTTGAAAATGTCAGTGAAGACACTTGCCAGTTGGTCAGCGCATGCTCTGAGTACCTGCATCCCAGTAATCCGTCTGGCCTCTTGTGAATGTTGACCTGTTTAAAGGTCTTCCTCACATCGGCTAAAGAGAGCATGATCATATCATTAACCCATTAGAGTCAATTGATGCAAATTTGCTAAAATATAAGTAATCTAAGTAATCCATAGTACATTTTATCATCATAAATAATATCACAGTACATTTTATCATCATAAATAATATCATAGTACATTTAGTATTACCATCTTAAAACAATTCCATGTCAGTTTAGACTTACAGGGGTTAAAATTCTTTCTCACATTGGCTCACGGAATGTCGAATGTTAGGACTATAACTACTGTTCCCTGAAGGAGGGGAAATGAGGAACATCTTCTTCTTGGCACCTCCCTTTCCTGGGCTCGGCGGAGAGTTTTCAATTGAAGGAATGAATCGTCACCTGTGGAAGGCGAGACTTCCAGCCAGGTGCAGATTTAATAGTATATTCGTCGTTTCCCTCCTTCAGGGAACAGTAGTTGTAGTCATAACGTTACACTTTTCATATGATGTAGTCAGTGTTTTTTAACAGTTAAAATAGGCCTGGACATTGAACTACACTGAGCAACATGTATTGGTAACTAGGGCTTGTTGATAGTGTTGTTTAAGAAGGCAGAGAAACACTTTATTACAGACAGACTTCTCCCCATCTTAGCTACTGTTGTATCAACATGTTTTGACCATGACAGTTTACAATTACTCCAAGCAGTTTAGTCACCTCAACTTGCTCAATTTCCACATTATTCATTACAAGATACAATATTTAGTTGAGGTTTAGGGTTTAGTGAATACAATGCTTTTTGTTAAGTGTACCTATGATAAAATGCTAATTAATTACTTAAAAATCATACAATGCGGTTTTCTGGATTTTTGTTTTAGATTCCATCTCTCACAGTTGAAGTGTACCTATGATAAAAATTACAGACCTCTACATGCTTTGTAAATAGGAAAACCTGCAAAATCGGCAGTGTTTCAAATGCTTGTTCTCCTCACTGTATGTTCACGTGGGCTATCGTAGCACTTCTGGGATGCTTGATTGTTTTAATTGCTTTACTGGGATGCTTAGCGAAGTAGACATGCTCATATTATTTATGTTTAGTGCAGGGTGAACTGCACACAGTGGACTTCCTACTACCGCCTCAAGTTTTTATTTTATTTTTACTATTTTCTATGTTTCTATGTTCTATGTTTCTATTTTCTACATTGTAGAATAACAGTGAAGACATCAAAACTATGAAATAACACAAATGGAATCATGTAGTAACCAAAGTGTTAGTGTTATTCTTCAATGTAGCCACTCTGCCTCGATGACAGCTTTGCACACTCTTGGCATTCTCTCAACCAGCTTCACCTGGAATGCTTTTCCAACAGATTTTAAGGAGTTCCCACATATGCTGAGCACTTGTTGACTGCTTTTCCTTCACTCTGCCGTCCAACTCATCCCAAACCATCTCAATTGGGTTGAGGTCGGGTGATTGTGGAGGCCATCTGATGCAGTACTCCATCACTCTCCTTCTAGGTCAAATAGCCCTTACCAAGCCTGGAGGTGTGTTAGGTCATTGTCCTGTTGAATAACAAATGATAGTCTAAGTGCAAACCAGATGAGATGGTGTATCGCTGCAGAATGCTGTGGTAGCCATGCTGGTTAAGTGTGCCTTGAATTCTAAATAAATCCCAAACAGAGTCACCAGCAAAGCACCCCCACGCCATCAAACCTCCTCCTCGCTTCACAGTGAGAACCAGACATGTGGAGGTCATCCGTTCACCGACTCTGCGTCTCACGAAGACACGGGGGTTGGAACCAAAAATGTCAAATTTGGACTCATCAGACCAAAATACAGATTTCCACCGGTCTAGTGTCCATTGCTTGTGTTTCTTGGTCCAAGCAAGTTTCTTTATTGGTGTCCCTTAGTAGTGGTTTCTTTGCAGCAATTTGACCATGAAGGCCTGATTCAAACAGTCTCATCTGAACAGTTGATGTTGAGATGTGTCTGTTACTTGACATCTGTGAAGCATTTATTTGAGCTGCAATTTCTGAGGCTGGTAACTCTAATGAACTTATCCTCTGCAGCAGAGGTAACTCTGGGTCTTCCTTTCCTGTGGTGGTCCTCATGAGAGACAATTTCATAATAGCGCTTGATGGTTTTGCGACTGTACTTGAAGAAACTTGACATTTTCTGCATTGACTGACCTTCATGTCTTAAAGTAATGATGGACTGTCATTTCTCTTTGCTTATTTGAGATGTTCTTGCCATAATATGGACTTGGTCTTTTACCAAATAGGGCTATCTTCTGTATACCAACCCTACCTTGTCACATCACAACTGATTGTCTCAAAAGTATTAAGAAGGAAAGAAATGAACTTTTAACAAGGCACACCTGTTAATTATAATGCTTTGACAATGCATTATTGAAATACTTTGAAGAATCTCAAATATAACATATTTTGATTTGTTTCAACACACTTTTTTGGGTTACTACATGATTCCATATGTTATTTCATTGTTTTGATTTCTTCACTATTACAATGTAAAAAATAAAGAAAAACCCTTGAAAGCACTGAGACAGTGTGCCGAGTGGGAAGTCCACTGCAGCTCACCCTGCACTAATATAAATAACATGAGCTAAGATTCCTTAGTAAAGCAATTAAACAAGACATTTCTACAATGTAGAAATCTAGAAAACCTTTGAATGAGTAGGCGGTCCAAAACGCTCTGACTGGTACTGTTTTTGTGAGAGACTTACCTTTCCACAGAGGCCTAGTATCAGTGAAGCGCCATTCATCCGGACGCCTGTAGCTCCAAACAGTTTGGACGCTTACAGACGTTTATGTGAGAAGTCCGATGATTGGTGGATTGAGATGCAGCCCATTGATGCACATAAATAGATCTCAGCTGAAACTGAGCTTTTTATTGGGATTGTTTTTATTTTTCTAATTGGTTGTCAGTTGGGGTCAACTCCTTAACCTTTCACCCTTCTCTGATTCACCTGAGATCCACCTGGTCAGTGTCATAGAAAGAGCAATGTTTTGCATATTCAGTTCTTTCAGAAAGTATTCAGACCCCCTTGACTTTTTCCACATTTTGTTATGTTACAGCCTTATTCTAAAATGGATTAAAATGTTTGTTTAAAAAAGTATAAACTGCTTAAACATTATATTAAGCAGGACAAACAGATCTTTACAATTGAATCCAAAAGTAGTGTGAAATGCACTCATAAGCAACCTGTAAATGGAGGCTATATTTGCTGTCAGCCTATGAGAACTCCCCCTGAGTTTTCCCCACGGTGGTGAATTAGTGAATAGACACAGAACTTAATGAGTTTTCCTTCAGTAGCACTCCTGATCTTGCGCTGATAATATTGTGGTAATATTCAGAATACATTGTGGAAAACTACAATTGTCACTCATTTTTTTTCTCAATGTAGATATACCATATCTCTACATCCATAACTAGTGGTTTCTTCTTCAGCAGACGCTTTTTGTCCAAAGAAAGTTTAGCCACTACTTTTACACCAGCGGGAATCGAAACGATTGCACATCTAATCGACTGAGCCACAGGGAGAAGCAAATTTGCACATCATCCTCGTGTGGCAAATTTGGAGCAAACACAGAAAAGGGCCCATATAGATATTCTAGAATCATCAACTTTACAACTAAAGTGGAAAAAAACAAGACAAAATGTGACTTGTTCACTGATTGTCAAATAAGTTTGTAAAAGCATTTAAACATTCATTAAGAACGTAAATTGTTGTACAAACATCCTGGGCATCACCTTTTTAGCTAAAAATAAATTGTGGATTTTGCTGTTGTGGGCCTTTTTTAACCATCTGTCTGATTTTGTTGTTCACACAGGAGAGAGACGTGACCTTCGTGGATCCACTGGGGAGCCTCAACAACATCATGAAGCTGACGAGGCAGACAAGAATCTCTCCACATCAGAACATCTCAGCGGAAACCCACAGGGAAGAAATCTCTCCACTGCTCTGACCGTAGGAAGAGTTACTCATTATCAGGTTCACTGAAAGTGCACAGAGATTTCACACAGTAGAGACATCTCACTGCTGCTCTGACTGTTGGAAGAGATTCACCTCTTCAGCAGAGCTCAAAGACATCAGAGAATCCATACAGGAGAGAAACGTAATAGCTGTGATCAATGTGGGAAGAGTTTTAATGCTCAAGCAGCCTGAAAACACACCAGAGAATACACACAGGAAAGAAACCTTATAGCTGCTCTGACTGTGGGAAGACCTTTTCAAAACTATATACATTACAATTACACCAGAGAATTCACACTGGAGAGAAACCCCATAGCTGTGATCAATGTGGAAGAGTTTTACAACATCTAGTCATCTGACTATTCACAGAGAACACACACAGGAGAGAAACCTTATAGCTGTGATCAATGTGGGAAGACATTTTCCAAATTATATACATTACAATCACACCAGAGAATTCACACTGGAGAGAAACCTCATAGCTGTGATCAATGTGGGAAGAGTTTTACTACATCAAGCAATCTGACTATTCACCAGAGAAACACACAGGAGAGAAACCTCATGGCTGTAGTCAATGTGGGAAGAGTTTTACTACATCTAGCATTCTGACTATTCACCAGAGAACACACACAGGAGAGAAACCTTATAGCTGTAATCAATGTGGGAAGAGTTTTGTTACATCCAGCAATCTGACTATTCACCAGAGAACACACACAGGCGAGAAACCATATAGCTGTAATCAATGTGGAAAGTGTTTTGCTCATGCAGGCAACCTGGTAGCACACCTGAGAATACACACTGGAGAGAAACCTTATAGCTGTGATCAATGTGGGAAGGGTTTTACTTCATCTAGCCATCTGACTACACACCAGAGAACACACAGGAGAGAAACCTCATAGCTGTCATCAATGTTGGAAGAGATACTCTGATAAAAGATCTGTGATTTAAACATCAGAAAAAATACATGAAGGAGTTGTTTCAGGATATCAATGAAATAATGTCACAATGTAGAATGTTTTAACATTGTAGTAGGAGTATATTAATGATGTCATAATGTAGAATGTTTTAACATTGTAGTAGGAGTATATTAATGATGTCACAATGTAGAATGTTTTAACATTGTAGTAGGATTATATTAATGATGTCATAATGTAGAATGTTTTAACATTGTAGGAGTATGTTAATGTCACAATGTAGAATGTTTTAAAATCACAGGAGTATTTGAATTAATATGACAATGTACAATGTTTTTAACATTGTAGTAATGTAACCTTTATTTAAGTCAGTTAAGAACAAAGTCTTATTTACAATGGTAAAATGTCATTAAAAAGACGTTGACAAGAAGACCAGACTAGACATCCATCATGGTCGGTTTTGGTTGAAAGTGAAAGTTGAAAAGACATCTTCTTCGGGTGGTTGTGCTCAGCGATTTGAAAACAACTTAATTTCAATGTACTTGCAGCCTATACACATGGACTATCAAAAATTGGTCTGGGAACAATTTATTGACAATCCTACATCACTCCAGTATACACGGTATTTCTTTACAACATTATAGTGCGAATTGTCTTTATTCCAGTACCGAAGAAGCATGACTCAAATCACCTCATATTTCAAACATCCAGCCCAACAAAAGATACATTTTCATTAATCCATGCCTCACTATGTTAATTATTATAACAAAGGGGGAACATTTGCATGTTATTATTTCATCCCATGCCTCACTATGTTAATTATTATAACAAAGGGGGAACATTTACAACCTCTCCCTCAACGTGATCAAGACAAAAGAGATGATTGTGGATTACATGACAAAGAGGACCAAGCATGCCCCATTCTCATCAACGGGGATTTAGTGGAGCAGGTTGAGAGCTTCAAGTTCCTTCGTCCATATCACCAACAAACTAACATGGTCCAAACACACCAAGACAGTAATGAAGAGGGCAAGACAAAACCTATTCCCCCTCAGGAGACTGAAAAGATTTGGCATGGGTACTCAGATCCTCAAAAGGTTCTACAGCTGCTATTGACTCTGTACTGGTAGCTCTGCTATTGACTCTGTACTGGTAGCTCTGCTATTGACTCTGTACTGGTAGCTCTGCTATTGACTCTGTACTGGTAGCTCTGCTATTGACTCTGTACTGGTAGCCCTGCTATTGACTCTGTACTGGTAGCCCTGCTATTGACTCTGTACTGGTAGCTCTGCTATTGACTCTGTACTGGTAGCTCTGCCATTGACTCTGTACTGGTAGCTCTGCCATTGACTCTGTACTGGTAGCTCTGCCATTGGGTACTGGTAGCTCTGCCATTGACTCTGTACTGGTAGCTCTGCCATTGACTCTGTACTGGTAGCTCTGCCATTGACTCTGTACTGGTAGCCCTGCCATTGACTCTGTACTGGTAGCTCTGCTGTTGACTCTGTACTGGTAGCTCTGCTGTTGTTATTTACTGCTGCTCTTTAATCATTTGTTTTCTTATCTCTTATCTCTTATCTCTTTTTCTTATCTCTTTTTCTTACTTTTGATTTTTTAGGTATTTCCTTAAACTGCATCGTTGGTTAAGGGCTTGTGTAAAGCATTTCACTGTAACGTCTACACCTGTTGTATTTCACAAGTAAGTGACAAATACAATTTGATATGATTTGATTTGAAATGAGTAAAGCAGAATGTAAACATCATTAAAGTGACCAGTGTTTCCATGTCTATGTATATAGGGTCAGCCGCTATGGTGAAGGGTTGAGTTCGGGTGGTAGCCGGCTGGTGATGGCTATTTAACAGTCTGATGGCCTTGAGATAGAAGCTGTTTTTCAGTCTCTCGGCCCCAGCTTTGATGCACCTGTACTGACCTCGCCTTCTGGATGATAGCGGGGAGAATCATCCGTGGCTCGGTTGTTGATGTCCTTGATGATCTGAATGGCCTTCCTGTGACATCGGGTGCTGTAGGTGTCCTGGAGGGCAGGTAGTTTGCCCCCGGTGATGCGTTGGGAAGACCGCACCACCCTCTGAGAGAGCCCTGCAGTTGTGGGCGGTGCTGTTTCCGTACCAGGAAGTTCTCAATTGTGCATCTTTAAAAGATTGTGAGGGTCTTAGGGGCCAAGCCAAAATGTGTAGTAGATGTTGAGTTTGATTAAAATTTTCACTCATTAAAAATCTGCACTAATCAATCAACACATGCTTCTATTTGTACGTATCTATAGAATTGTATTTTATAATGAAATAACTTTTCCCTCAACTGCGTTACCAACTCCAGTCAGCAGATGGTGATGAGCGTCTTTCAGGCAACGCTGCCAGTGTGACGTATAATCTAGTGGACGGGACGTTCTTTCGACGCTGCCAATGTGACGTATAATCTAGTGGACGGGACGTTCTTTCAACAACAACAGCTCGTCAGAAACCTCTGTAGCTTGCTAGACAAAAAAGCCGAAACAATAAAGCTATTTAGACTGCTCCGGTGTATTACTAGCTATGTTTTAAACACACTTCTGTCGTATCTACTTGTTATCCCATTTAATTTAATATTCATGCCTACGTTGTTAGTTACCGTCGTCATCTACCCGTCTGGTTAAGATAGCAGTAGCTCCAGGCTAACCATTAATGCTAACTAGTTAGCTAGCTAACATCCCCGACCATGAGTTCACTGAGCTACTCTCCTCCTGCTAAAGAAGAGGTCTGCTGGACGGAGAAAGAGGGTCTGTGGCTGAACGTTGTCGTGAAAGAAGAGGAGGATGTTTCGGTAAAAAAAGAAGTAGAGGATGAGGCTGTTCCAGTGAAAGAAGAGGAAGACGAGTTCAGAGTGAAAGAGGAGGAAGATGTTACAGTAAAAGAAGAGGAAGAGGGGAGGATGTTACTGTGAAAGAAGAGGAGGAAAGAGGTGGCTGCAGTGTTTGGAGTGAAAGAGGAGGAGGATGAGATTACCGTTACATTGGGGGAGGAGGAACAAGAAGAGAAGACCGGAGATCTGATTAACACCAGTAAGTCTTAAAAAACAAGGGCACGAACTCTGCAGTTGTTTAACTAATGTTTTTAAAGGGTATTCTACACTTGAATAATGTTGTGCTGTAGGAATTGTTACAGCTACAGAGTGGGGACTCGACCAACAAAATGTTAATGGATAAAATGCTCACCGTTATATTTTTTTCACAATTTTTAAACATCTCCAAATATATTTTTCTAAAATATGATTTGAAGATCTAAATCATTTGTTTATAAAATCTATGGTTTTATTAGGTCCTACGTTTTTCAGTTATATTGTAAGGCAGACTGATCTGATTGAAATGTCCCATATATGATACCACATTGTAGAGTATGTTACTATGGCAACCACCTGATGTCTGATACCACATTGTAGAGTATGTTACTATGGCAACCACCTGATGTCTGATACCACATTGTAGAGTATGTTACTATGGCAACCACCTGATGTCCGATACCACATTGTAGAGTATGTTACTATGGCAACCACCTGATATCTGATACCACATTGTAGAGTATGTTACTATGGCAACCACCTGATGTCTGATACCACATCATATACAGTACCAGTCAAAAGTTTGGACACACCTACTCATTCAAGGGTTTTTCTTAATTTGACTTTTTTTCTACATTGTAGAATAATAGTGAAGACATCAAAACTATGAAATAACGCATATGGAATCATGTAGTAACCAGAATGCTGAGGTAGCCATCAATTAGTATTTGGTAGCATTGCCTTTAAGTTGTTTAACTTGGGTCAAACGTTTGGGTAGCCTTCCACAAGCTTCCCACAAAAGTTGGGTGAATTTTGGCCCATTCCTCCTGACAGAGCTGGTGTAACTGAGTCGGGTTTGTCAGGCCTCCTTGCTCGCACAAGCTTTTTCAGTTCTGCCCACACATTTTCTATAGGATTGAGGTCAGAGCTTTGTGATGTCCACTCCAATACCTTGACTTTGTTGTCCTTAAGCCATTTTGCCACAACTTTGGAAGTATGCTTGGTGTCATTGTCCATTTGGGAAGACCCATTTGCGACAAGCTTTAACTTCTTGACTGATGTCTAGAGATGTTGCTGCAATATATCCACATCATTTTCCATCCTCATCATGTCATCACCAGTCCCTCCTGCAGCAAAGCACCCCCACAACATGATGCTGCCACCCTGTGCTTCACGGTTGGGATGGTGTTCTTCAGCTTGCAAGCCTCCCCTTTTTCCTCCAAACATAACGATGGTTATTATGGCCAAACAGTTTCATCAGACCAGAGGACATTTCTCCAAAAGTACGATCTTTGTCCCCATGTGCAGTTGAAAACCGTAGTCTGGCTTTTTTATGGCAGTTTTGGAGCAGTGGTTTCTTCCTTGCTGAGCGGCCTTTCAGGTTTTGTCGATATAGGACTTGTTTTACTGTGGATATAGATACTTTTGTACCTGTTCCCTCCAGCATCTTCACAAGGTCCTTTGCTGTTGTTCTGGGATTTATTTGCTCTAAAACTATGCACTATAGGCTATATCTCAATGGATTTAAAACTAGGCCCTATAGGCTATATCTCAATGGATTTAAAACTAGGCCCTATAGGCTAAATCTCAATGGATTTAAAACTAGGCTCTATAGGCTATATCTCAATGGATTTAAAACTAGGCTCTATAGGCTATATCTCAATGGATTTAAAACTAGGCCCTATAGGCTATATCTCAATGGATTTAAAACTAGGCCCTATAGGCTATATCTCAATGGATTTAAAACTAGGCCCTATAGGCTATATCTCAATGGATTTAAAACTAGGCCCTATAGGCTATATCTCAATGGATTTAAAACTAGGCTCTATAGGCTATATCTCAATGGATTTAAAACTAGGCCCTATAGGCTATATCTCAATGGATTTAAAACTAGGCCCTATAGGCTATATCTCAATGGATTTAAAACTAGGCCCTATAGGCTATATCTCAATGGATTTAAAACTAGGCCCTATAGGCTATATCTCAATGGATTTAAAACTAGGCCCTATAGGCTATATCTCAATGGATTTAAAACTAGGCCCTATAGGCTATATCTCAATGGATTTAAAACTAGGCCCTATAGGCTATATCTCAATGGATTTAAAACTAGGCCCTATAGGCTATATATCATGGATTTAAAACTAGGCACTATAGGCTTTATCTCAATCTATAGGCTATATCTCAATGGATTTAAAACTAATATTTGTTCCTGGTTATATTTTATGTTGTCTTCACTTGTTTAAGTTGGGAGCACCAGTGTTAACAATGACGCATTTTAATTTAGAGCTCCATTATTATAGAGCTCTGCTCAGCCTGTAAACATTATCTATTATTATAGAGCTCTGCTCAGCCTATAAACATTATCATTATTATAGAGCTCTGCTCAGCCTATAAACATTATCATTATTATAGAGCTCTGCTCAGCCTATAACCATTATCATTATCTATTATTATAGAGCTCTGCTCAGCCTATAACCATTATCATTATCTATTATTATAGAGCTCTGCTCAGCCTATAACCATTATCATTATCTATTATTATAGAGCTCTGCTCAGCCTATAACCATTATCATTATCTATTATTAGAGAGCTCTGCTCAGCCTATAACCATGACATTATCTATTATTATAGAGCTCTGCTCAGCTTATAACCATGACATTATCTATTATTCGAGAGCTCTGCTCAGCCTATAAACATTATCATTATCTATTATTATAGAGCTCTGTTCAGCCTATAACCATGACATTATCTATTATTATAGAGCTCTGCTCAGCCTATAAACATGACATTATCTATTATTATAGAGCTTTGCTCAGCCTATAACCATGACATTATCTATTATTATAGAGCTTTGCTCAGCCTATAAACATGACATTATCTATTATTATAGAGCTCTGCTCAGCCTATAAACATGATCTATTATTACAGAGCTCTGTTCAGCCTATAAACATGACATTATCTATTATTATAGAGCTCTGCTCAGCCTGTAAACATGACATTATCTATTATTATAGAGCTCTGCTCAGCCTATAAACATGACATTATCTATTATTATAGAGCTTTGCTCAGCCTATAACCATGACATTATCTATTATTATAGAGCTTTGCTCAGCCTATAAACATGACATTATCTATTATTATAGAGCTCTGCTCAGCCTATAAACATGATCTATTATTACAGAGCTCTGTTCAGCCTATAAACATGACATTATCTATTGTTATAGAGCTCTGTTCAGCCTATAAACATGACATTCCATAAGTGCAAGATTCAATTTGAAGCTCTATATTATTTGCTTTTAAAATCTCACCAAGTTTATTTTTAACAGCAATGTTACTGAGGGAACCAGTCTTGATTAAACCAAATAGGAAGACAGTATTATCATGTGAAGGTTTCATTCAGGTCTCTGATTAACTAAATACTCTGTTTGTTTTGGCAGGAGAGAGACCAGGCTCTCACTCTGACAGCGGGAAGAGTCCTTCAGGGGAACCAGACCCAGAGACGTCCAAACCAGCAGGAAAACACCACTGTTCCCTCTGTGGAAAGAGTTTTACTAAGTTAGGCAACCTGAAAGCGCATGAGATAATACACACAGGAGAGAAGCCTTACCACTGCTCCCAATGTGGAAAGAGTTTTACCTGGATAGGGAACTGGAAAACACATGAGAAAATACACACAGAAGGGAGGAAGACTTTCCACTGCTCCCAATGTGGAAAGAGTTTTACCAAGTCAGGGTCCCTAAAAATGCACGAGAGAATACACACAGGTGAGAAGCCTTACCACTGTTCCTATTGTGAAAAGAGTTTTAGGTGGTTGGTGACCATGAAAACTCATGAGAATACCCACACAGGAGCAAAGCCATACCAATGCTCCCTGTGTGGAAAGAGTTTTACCCAGTTAGGAGGCCTGAATAGACATGACAGGACACACACAGGAGGGGATAAGACCTACCACTGCTCCCACTGTGGAAAGAGATTTAACCGGTTAAGGCATCTGAATAAGCATGAAAGAATACATACACAGGAGGAGAAGACATACCACTGCTCTCATTGTGGAAAGACATTTTCCCAGTCAGAGGACCTGAAATCACATGAGAGAATAGAGAGGCTGTGTTCTGACTTGTGTTTTTGACCTGAGAATGTGTTTTTGTTTATGGGCCATTCCACTGTAACGGAGTGATGTTGAGACTCACGTTTCCACTTTAAAATGTATGCCAAGAAAAAAACATTGATTGCAAAGTTTAACAAACAATACACCTACAGTACCAGTCAAAAGTTTGGACACACCTACTCATTAAAGGGTTCTTTATTTGCTACATTTAATTTTACCTTTATTTAACCAGGCAAGTCAGTTAAGAACACATTCTTATTTTCAATGACGGCCTGGGAACAGTGGGTTAACTGCCTGTTCAGGGGCAGAACGACAGATTTGTACCTTGTCAGCTCGGGGGTTTGAACTCACAACCTTCCGGTTACTAGTCCAACACTCTAACCACTAGGCTACCCTGCCGCCCCAATAATAATGAAGACATCAAAACTATGAAATAACACACATGGAATCATGTAATAACAAAAAAAGTGTTAAACAAATCAAAATATTTTTTAGATTCTTGAA
The DNA here is from genome assembly GCF_036934945.1 of Oncorhynchus masou masou. Classification (NCBI taxonomy): domain Eukaryota; kingdom Metazoa; phylum Chordata; class Actinopteri; order Salmoniformes; family Salmonidae; genus Oncorhynchus; species Oncorhynchus masou. The sequence goes on from NW_027010013.1 coordinate 13,020, forward strand.
AGTAGCCACCCTTTGCCTTGATGACAGGTTTACACACTCTTGGCATTCTCTCAACCAGCTTCACCTGGAATGATTTTTCAACAGTCTTGAAAGTTTTCCCACATATGCTGAGCACTTGGCTGCTTTTCCTTCACTCTGCTGTCCAACTCATCCCAAACCGTCTCAATTGGGTTGAGGTCGGGTGATTGTGGAGGCCAGGTCATCTGATGCAGCACTCCATCACTCTCCTTCTTGGTCAAATAGCCCTTACACAGCCTGAAGGTTTGTTTTGGGTCAATGTCCTGTTGAAAAACAAATGATAGTCCCACTAAACAAATCACTGACAGAGTCACCAGCAAAGCACCATCACACCTCCAAGCTTCACCGTAGGAGCCACACATGTGGAGATCATCCGTTCACCTACTCTGCATCTCACATTGCAACCAAAAATCTCACATTTCGACTCATCAGACCAAAAGACAGATTTCCACCAGTCTAATGTCCAGTGTTTCTTGGCCGAACCAAGTCTCTTCTTATTATTGGTGTCCTTTATTAGTGGTTTCTTTGCTGCAATACGACCATGAAGGCCTGATTCACGCAGTCTCCTCTGAACAGTTGATGTTGAGAAGTGTCTGTTATTTGAACTCTGTGAAGCATTTATTTAACCTGCAATTTCTGAGGCTGGTAACTCTAATGAACTTATCCTCTGCGGCAGAGGTAACTCTGCGTCTTCCTTTTCTCTGGCGGTCCTCATGAGAGCCAGTTTCATCATAGCGCTTGATGGTTTTGCGGCTGCACTTGAAGTTTCAAAGTTCTTGAAATTTTCCAGACTGAGCTTCATGTCTTTAAAGTAATGATGGACTGTCTTTTCTTGTTGCTTATTTGAGCTGTTCTTGCCATAATATGGGCTTGATCTTTTACCAAATATCTTCTGTTTCCAACCTCTGGCTTGTCACAACAAAACCGATTGGCTCCAACTGATTATGAAGGAAAGAAATTCCACAAATTATCTTCTAACAAGGCACACCTGTTAATTAAAATGCATTCCAGGTACCTCATGAAGCTGGTTGAGAAAATACCTAGAGTGTGCAAAGCTGTCATCAAGGCAAACGGTGGCTACTTTGAAGAGTCTAAAATATAAATATATTTTGATCTGTTTAACACTTTTCATATGTGTTATTTCATAGTTTTGATGTCTTCACTATTATTCTACAATGTAGAAAATTGTAAAAAAATAAATAAATAAAACCTTGAATGAGGAGGTGTGTCCAAACTTTTGATTGGTGCTGTACATTTACTTCTTTTATAGACCTAGATGCTTATTTTGATATTATCTGTCTGTCTGACTGAATGAATCAGAAATTGCTTTCAATGTAGATGTTTAGTTCGTGTGAAGTTTGTTTTAAATTCTCACTCATTAAAATGCTGAACTAATCAATCAACACATGCTTCTCTTTATACATCTCAATATAACATTGTTTAATTAAATACATAAAAAATAAAATACATATTATCCTTAACTGCGTTGTCTACTCCAGTCAGCAGATGGGCATCTTTTCAGGCGACGCTGCCAGCGTGACGTCTAATCTAGTGGACGGGGACGCTTCCTCAACAACAGCAGCTAGTCAGCCACTTCGGTAGCTTGCTAGCCAACATAACCGAAACATTTAAGCTCTGTATAAGCTTTCGATGTAAAATAGCCTGTGCAGAGTTCTATCTTCCGTGCAGGGTTCTATCTTCCGTACGGGGTTCTATCTTCCGTGCGGGGTTCTATCTTCCGTGCGGGGTTCTATCTACCGTACAGGGTTCTATCTTCCGTGCGGGGTTCTATCTTCCGTGCGGGGTTCTATCTACCGTACAGGGTTCTATCTTCCGTACAGGGTTCTATCTTCCGTACAGGGTTCTATCTTCCGTGCAGGGTTCTATCTTCCGTGCAGGGTTCTATCTGCCGTACAGGGTTCTATCTACCGTACAGGGTTCTATCTTCCGTGCAGGGTTCTATCTTCCGTACAGGGTTCTATCTTCCGTACGGGGTTCTATCTTCCGTGCGGGGTTCTATCTTCTGTGCGGGGTTCTATCTTCCGTACGGGGTTCTATCTTCCGTGCGGGGTTCTATCTACCGTACAGGGTTCTATCTTCCATACAGGGTTCTATCTTCCGTACAGGGTTCTATCTTCCGTGCAGGGTTCTATCTGCCGTACAGGGTTCTATCTACTGTACAGGGTTCTATCTTCCGTGCAGGGTTCTATCTTCCGTACAGGGTTCTATCTTCCGTACAGGGTTCTAGCTTAATGAATGAGTTTCACCACAACATCGAGTCACTATAAAGTCCATACTTGTAAAAATGTCAGTTATTTTAATTGCGTGCCTTTGTTTTCTGAAATCCGCAGCTTTGAATAAAAGTACTGTTTAAATGTGACCTCTGCCCGAGGGGTCGTTGTTTCTTAACGGAGAAGGAGCAGCCCGCCATTGCACTGCAGATTTGGTTTGGCAACGGATGCATAGAATTAGATTAACAATCAGGACAATCACAGTTGCACAGTAGGTGTTAAAGAATGGATATTTATAAAATATCGAGTGGTGGAGCACGCAGGGTCCTTTACTTCATTGGACAACAATGGAAAGACGTCACATAAAATGTGTTTGATTAAAAACTATGTTGTTTTTTTTAGCAAACAAGACACGCAATTACACAGGACAAAACATTAGGTACGAGGAATGGAATAAATGCATTAAAGAAGGGACATTTTTACACGTTTGGACATGTAGTGACTCGGTGTGGTGGAAACGCCCTCTTCTGAACGTATTGCGCTACAACCCTGTATGACATCCATGTTACAGGGATCTAAACTCGAGGTCGACCGATTATGAATTTTCCACGCCGATACCGAATATTGGAGGACCAAAAAAGCTGATACCGATTTTTATATATATTTGTAATAATGACAATTACAACAATACTGAATGAACACTTAACTTAATACATAAATAAAAATCTATTTAGTCTCAAATAAATAATGAAACATGTTCAATTTGGTTTAAATAATGCAAAAGCACAGTGTTGGAGAAGAAAGTAAAAGTGCAATATGTGCCATGTAAAAAAGCTAACGTTTAAGTTCCTTGCTAGGAACATGAGAACATATGAAAGCTGGTGGTTCCTTTTAACATGAGTCTTCAATATTCCTAGTTAAGAAGTTTTAGGTTGTAGTTACTATAGGAATTATAGGACTATTTCTCTCGATACCATTTTGTATTTCATATACCTTTGACTATTGGATGTTCTTATAGGCACTATATTATTGCCAACCTAATCTCGGGAGTTGATAGGCTTGAAGTCATAAACAGAGCTGAGCTTCAATCATTGCGAAGAGCTGCTGGCAAACGCAGGAAAGTGCTGGTTTGAATGAATGTGCTGCTTACCACCGCTCAGTCAGACTGCTCTATCAAATATCAAATCATGGACTTAATTATAATATAATAAACACACAGAAATACGAGCCTTAGGTCATTAATATGGTCAAATCCGGAAACTATCATTTCTTTAAGTGAAATACGGAACCCGTTCCGTATTTTATTGAACGAGGTGGCATCCATAAGTCTAAATATTGCTGTTTTATTGCACAACCTTCAATGTTATGTCATAATTATTAAAAATTCCGGGAAATTAATTCCGATCTTTGTTAGGAAGAAATAGTCTTCATAGTTTGCAATGAGCCAGGCGGCCCAAACTGCTCATATACCCTGACTCAGCTTGCACAGAACGCAAGAAAGTGACACAATTTCCCTAGTTAATATTGCCTGCTAACATTAATTTATTTTAACTAATATGTACCTGGGTGACTTCAAACTAAATGTCCTGTAGTTTGCTCATACTTCAAGTTAACCATCTGAAACTTTGCCATCTTGTGGACACCATCGGAATTACATCCAGAGTGATGGCTGGAACTACATCCAGAGTGATGGCTGGAACTACATCCCAGTGATGGCTAGAACTACGACCAGAGTGATGGCTGGAACTACATCCCAGTGATGGCTGGAACTACATCAGAGTGATGGCTAGAACTACGACCAGTGATGGCTGGAACTACAACCAGAGTGATGGCTGGAACTACATCCAGAGTGATGGCTGGAACTACATCAGTGATGGCTAGAACTACATCCAGAGTGATGGCTAGAACTACGACCAGTGATGGCTGGAACTACAACCAGAGTGATGGCTGGAACTACATCCAGAGTGATGGCTGGAACTACATCCCGAGTGATGGCTAGAACTACATCCCAGTGATGGCTGGAACTACATCCCAGTGATGGCTAGAACTACGACCAGAGTGATGGCTAGAACTACGACCAGAGTGATGGCTAGAACTACGACCAGTGATGGCTGGAACTACAACCAGAGTGATGGCTGGAACTACATCCAGAGTGATGGCTGGAACTACATCCAGAGTGATGGCTGGAACTACATCCAGAGTGATGGCTGGAACTACATCCAGAGTGATGGCTGGAACTACATCCAGAGTGATGGCTGGAACTACATCAGAGTGATGGCTGGAACTACATCCAGAGTGATGGCTGGAACTACATCCAGAGTGATGGCTAGAACTACGACCAGAGTGATGGCTGGAACTACATCCCAGTGATGGCTAGAACTACATCCCGAGTGATGGCTGGAACTACATCCAGTGATGGCTAGAACTACGACCAGAGTGATGGCTAGAACTACGACCAGAGTGATGGCTAGAACTACGACCAGAGTGATGGCTAGAACTTCGACCAGAGTGATGGCTAGAACTACGACCAGAGTGATGGCAAGAACTACATCCAGAGTGATGGCTAGAACTACATCCAGAGTGATGGCTAGAACTACGACCAGAGTGATGGCTAGCACTACATCCATAGTGATGGCTAGAACTACATCCAGAGGGATGGCTAGATGTGGGACCTTTCTGTTGCATTTCAGGAGAGGAGCCTTCACATACAGCAGAGAAGCCTTACCACTGCTCTCAATGCGGGGAAAGACTTTTAACTGGGAAGGACACTTGAAATCACATGAGAGAACTCACACCGGACAGAAGATTTACCATTGCTCTCAGTGTTCAAAGACATTTCCCCGGTTCGCTGCCCTGAAATCACACGAGAGAATTGAGAGGCTAGTTTCTAAGTTAAAGTACTGTGCTGAATACAACATATGTAGACCTTAGTGGAATGCTTACTTACGAGCCCCTAACCAACAATGTGCTGAATATAACAGATGTAGACCTTACAGTGAAATGCTGACTTACGAGCCCTTAACCAACAATGCGCTGAATATAACAGATGTAGACCTTAGTGAAATGGTTACTTACGAGCCCCTAACCAACAATGTGCTGAATATAACAGATGTAGACCTTAGTGAAATGGTTACTTACGAGCCCCTAACCAACAATGTGCTGAATATAACATATGTAGACCTTAGTGAAATGGTTACTTACGAGCCCCTAACCAACAATGTGCTGAATATAACAGATGTAGACCTTAGTGAAATGCTGACTTACGAGCCCCTAACCAACAATGTGCTGAATATAACAGATGTAGACCTTACAGTGAAATGCTGACTTACGAGCCCCTAACCAACAATGCAATAAAAGTGACAAGTAATTAAAGAGCAGCATTAAAAAAATAATCCACCATAATTTGCAAATAAATTCATTAAAAATCCTACAATGTGATTTTCTGGGGTTTTTCTCTCACAGAACAGCGAGCTCACAGAACAGTGCTCCGGGCAGCCGAGCGGAAATGGAGGAAAACTCGCCTCCCTGCGGACCTGGCATCCTTTCACTCCCTCCTCTCTACATTTTCCTCCTCTGTCTCTGCTGCTAAAGCCACTTTCTTCCACTCTAAATTCCAAGCATCTGCCTCTAACCCTAGGAAGCTCTTTGCCACCTTCTCCTCCCTCCTGAATCCTCCTCCCCCTCCCCCCCTCCTCCCTCTCTGCAGATGACTTCGTCAACCATTTTGAAAAGAAGGTCGACGACATCCGATCCTCGTTTGCTAAGTCAAACGACACCGCTGGTTCTGCTCACACTGCCCTACCCTGTGCTCTGACCTCTTTCTCCCGTCTCTCTCCAGATGAAATCTCGCTTCTTGTGGCCGGCCGCCCAACAACCTGCCCGCTTGACCCTATCCCCTCCCTCTCTTCTCCAGACCATTTCCGGAGACCTTCTCCCTTACCTCACCTCGCTCATCAACTCATCCCTGACCGCTGGCTACGACCCTTCCGTCTTCAAGAGAGCGAGAGTTGCACCCCTTCTGAAAAAACCTACACTCGATCCCTCCGATGTCAACAACTACAGACCAGTATCCCTTCTTTCTTTTCTCTCCAAAACTCTTGAACGTGCCGTCCTTGGCCAGCTCTCCCGCTATCTCTCTCAGAATGACCTTCTTGATCCAAATCAGTCAGGTTTCAAGACTAGTCATTCAACTGAGACTGCTCTTCTCTGTATCACGGAGGCGCTCCGCACTGCTAAAGCTAACTCTCTCTCCTCTGCTCTCATCCTTCTAGACCTATCGGCTGCCTTCGATACTGTGAACCATCAGATCCTCCTCTCCACCCTCTCCGAGTTGGGCATCTCCGGTGCGGCCCACGCTTGGATTGCGTCCTACCTGACAGGTCGCTCCTACCAGGTGGCGTGGCGAGAATCTGTCTCCTCGCCACGCGCTCTCACCACTGGTGTCCCCCAAGGCTCTGTTCTAGGCCCTCTCCTATTCTCGCTATACACCAAGTCACTTGGCTCTGTCATAACCTCACATGGTCTCTCCTATCATTGCTATGCAGACGACACACAATTAATCTTCTCCTTTCCCCCTTCTGACCAGGTGGCGAATCGCATCTCTGCATGTCTGGCAGACATATCAGTGTGGATGACGGATCACCACCTCAAGCTGAACCTCGGCAAGACGGAGCTGCTCTTCCTCCCGGGGAAGGACTGCCCGTTCCATGATCTCGCCATCACGGTTGACAACTCCATTGTTTCCTCCTCCCAGAGCGCTAAGAACCTTGGCGTGATCCTGGAAAACACCCTGTCGTTCTCAACTATCATCAAGGCGGTGGCCCGTTCCTGTAGGTTCATGCTCTACAACATCCGCAGAGTACGCCCCTGCCTCACACAGGAAGCGGCGCAGGTCCTAATCCAGGCACTTGTCATCTCCCGTCTGGATTACTGCAACTCGCTGTTGGCTGGGCTCCCTGCCTGTGCCATCAAACCCCTACAACTCATCCAGAACGCCGCAGCCCGTCTGGTGTTCAACCTTCCCAAGTTCTCTCACGTCACCCCGCTCCTCCGCTCTCTCCACTGGCTTCCAGTTGAAGCTCGCATCCGCTACAAGACCATGGTGCTTGCCTACGGAGCTGTGAGGGGAACGGCACCGCAGTACCTCCAGGCTCTGATCAGGCCCTACACCCAAACAAGGGCACTGCGTTCATCCACCTCTGGCCTGCTCGCCTCCCTACCACTGAGGAAGTACAGTTCCCGCTCAGCCCAGTCAAAACTGTTCGCTGCTCTGGCCCCCCAATGATGGAACAAACTCCCTCACGACGCCAGGACAGCGGAGTCAATCACCACCTTCCGGAGACACCTGAAACCCCACCTCTTCAAGGAATACCTAGGATAGGATAAGTAATCCTTCTCACCCCCCCTCCCCCTTAATGATTTAGATGCACTATTGTAAAGTGGCTGTTCCACTGGATGTCAGAAGGTGAATTCACCAATTTGTAAGTCGCTCTGGATAAGAGCGTCTGCTAAATGACTTAAATGTAATGTAAATGTAATGTAAATGTCACGGTTGAAGTGTACCTATGATGAAAATTACAGGCCTCTACTCATCTTTTTAAGTGGGAGAACTTGCACAATTGGTGGCTGACTAAATACTTTTTTGCCACACTGTATAACTGGTCTTGGCAGTGTTCTAGTTCTGTCCTTGTCTGATATATAACTGGTCTTGGCAGTGGCCTAGTTCTGTCCTTGTCTGATATATAACTGGTCTTGGCAGTGTTCTAGTTCTGTCCTTGTCTGATATATAACTGGTCTTGGCAGTGTTCTAGTTCTGTCCTTGTCTGATATATAACTGGTCTTGGCAGTGTTCTAGTTCTGTCCTTGTCTGATATATAACTGGTCTTGGCAGTGTTGTAGTTCTGTCCTTGTCTGATATATAACTGGTCTTGGCAATGGCCTAGTTCTGTCCTTGTCTGATATATAACTGGTCTTGGCAGTGTTCTAGTTCTGCCCTTGTCTGATATATAACTGGTCTTGGTAGTGTTCTAGTTCTGTCCTTGTCTGATATATAACTGGTCTTGGCAGTGGCCTAGTTCTGCCCTTGTCTGATATATAACTGGTCTTGGCAGTGTTCTAGTTCTGTCCTTGTCTGATATATAACTGGTCTTGGCAGTGGCCTAGTTCTGCCCTTGTCTGATATATAACTGGTCTTGGCAGTGTTCTAGTTCTGTCCTTGTCTGATATATAACTGGTCTTGGCAGTGTTGTAGTTCTGTCCTTGTCTGATATATAACTGGTCTTGGCAGTGGCCTAGTTCTGTCCTTGTCTGATATATAACTGGTCTTGGCAGTGTTCTAGTTCTGCCCTTGTCTGATATATAACTGGTCTTGGTAGTGTTCTAGTTCTGTCCTTGTCTGATATATAACTGGTCTTGGCAGTGGCCTAGTTCTGCCCTTGTCTGATATATAACTGGTCTTGGCAGTGTTCTAGTTCTGTCCTTGTCTGATATATAACTGGTCTTGGCAGTGGCCTAGTTCTGCCCTTGTCTGATATATAACTGGTCTTGGCAGTGTTCTAGTTCTGTCCTTGTCTGATATATAACTGGTCTTGGCAGTGTTCTAGTTCTGTCCTTGTCTGATATATAACTGGTCTTGGCAGTGGCCTAGTTCTGTCCTTGTCTGATATATAACTGGTCTTGGCAGTGTTCTAGTTCTGTCCTTGTCTGATATATAACTGGTCTTGGCAGTGTTCTAGTTCTGTCCTTGTCTGATATATAACTGGTCTTGGCAGTGTTCTAGTTCTGTCCTTGTCTGATATATAACTGGTCTTGGCAGTGGCCTAGTTCTGTCCTTGTCTGATATATAACTGGTCTTGGCAGTGTTCTAGTTCTGTCCTTGTCTGATATATAACTGGTCTTGGCAGTGTTCTAGTTCTGTCCTTGTCTGATGTATAACTGGTCTTGGCAGTGGCCTAGTTCTGCCCCTTGTCTGATATATAACTGGTCTTGGCAGTGTTCTAGTTCTGTCCTTGTCTGATATATAACTGGTCTTGGCAGTGGCCTAGTTCTGTCCTTGTCTGATATATAACTGGTCTTGGCAGTGGCCTAGTTCTGTCCTTGTCTGATATATAACTGGTCTTGGCAGTGGCCTAGTTCTGTCCTTGTCTGATATATAACTGGTCTTGGCATTGACCTAGTTCTGTCCTTGTCTGATATATAACTGGTCTTGGCAGTGACCTAGTTCTGTCCTTGTCTGATATATAACTGGTCTTGGCAGTGACCTAGTTCTGTCCTTGTCTGATATATAACTGGTCTTGGCAGTGGCCTAGTTCTGTCCTTGTCTGATATATAACTGGTCTTGGCAGTGGCCTAGTTCTGTCCTTGTCTGATATATAACTGGTCTTGGCAGTGACCTAGTTCTGTCCTTGTCTGATATATAACTGGTCTTGGCAGTGGCCTAGTTCTGTCCTTGTCTGATATATAACTGGTCTTGGCAGTGACCTAGTTCTGTCCTTGTCTGATATATAACTGGTCTTGGCAGTGACCTAGTTCTGTCCTTGTCTGATATATAACTGGTCTTGGCAGTGGCCTAGTTCTGTCCTTGTCTGATATATAACTGGTCTTGGCAGTGGCCTAGTTCTGTCCTTGTCTGATATATAACTGGTCTTGGCAGTGGCCTAGTTCTGTCCTTGTCTGATATATAACTGGTCTTGGCAGTGACCTAGTTCTGTCCTTGTCTGATATATAACTGGTCTTGGCAGTGACCTAGTTCTGTCCTTGTCTGATATATAACTGGTCTTGGCAGTGTTCTAGTTCTGTCCTTGTCTGATATATAACTGGTCTTGGCAGTGACCTAGTTCTGTCCTTGTCTGATATATAACTGGTCTTGGCAGTGACCTAGTTCTGTCCTTGTCTGATATATAACTGGTCTTGGCAGTGACCTAGTTCTGTCCTTGTCTGATATATAACTGGTCTTGGCAGTGACCTAGTTCTGTCCTTGTCTGATATATAACTGGTCTTGGTAGTGTTCTAGTTCTGTCCTTGTCTGATATATAACTGGTCTTGGCAGTGGCCTAGTTCTGCCCTTGTCTGATATATAACTGGTCTTGGCAGTGTTCTAGTTCTGTCCTTGTCTGATATATAACTGGTCTTGGCAGTGACCTAGTTCTGCCCTTGTCTGATATATAACTGGTCTTGGCAGTGTTCTAGTTCTGTCCTTGTCTGATATATAACTGGTCTTGGCAGTGTTGTAGTTCTGTCCTTGTCTGATATATAACTGGTCTTGGCAGTGACTAGTTCTGCCCTTGTCTGATATATAACTGGTCTTGGCAGTGGCCTAGTTCTGTCCTTGTCTGATATATAACTGGTCTTGGCAGTGGCCTAGTTCTGTCCTTGTCTGATATATAACTGGTCTTGGCAGTGGCCTAGTTCTGTCCTTGTCTGATATATAACTGGTCTTGGCAGTGACCTAGTTCTGTCCTTGTCTGATATATAACTGGTCTTGGCAGTGGCCTAGTTCTGTCCTTGTCTGATATATAACTGGTCTTGGCAGTGACCTAGTTCTGTCCTTGTCTGATATATAACTGGTCTTGGCAGTGACCTAGTTCTGTCCTTGTCTGATATATAACTGGTCTTGGCAGTGGCCTAGTTCTGTCCTTGTCTGATATATAACTGGTCTTGGCAGTGGCCTAGTTCTGTCCTTGTCTGATATATAACTGGTCTTGGCAGTGGCCTAGTTCTGTCCTTGTCTGATATATAACTGGTCTTGGCAGTGACCTAGTTCTGTCCTTGTCTGATATATAACTGGTCTTGGCAGTGACCTAGTTCTGTCCTTGTCTGATATATAACTGGTCTTGGCAGTGTTCTAGTTCTGTCCTTGTCTGATATATAACTGGTCTTGGCAGTGACCTAGTTCTGTCCTTGTCTGATATATAACTGGTCTTGGCAGTGACCTAGTTCTGTCCTTGTCTGATATATAACTGGTCTTGGCAGTGACCTAGTTCTGTCCTTGTCTGATATATAACTGGTCTTGTCAGTGACCTAGTTCTGTCCTTGTCTGATATATAACTGGTCTTGGCAGTGTTGTAGTTCTGTCCTTGTCTGATATATAACTGGTCTTGGCAGTGACCTAGTTCTGTCCTTGTCTGATATATAACTGGTCTTGGCAGTGGCCTAGTTCTGTCCTTGTCTGATATATAACTGGTCTTGGCAGTGGCCTAGTTCTGTCCTTGTCTGATATTTAACTGGTCTTGGCAGTGGCCTAGTTCTGTCCTTGTCTGATATATAACTGGTCTTGGCAGTGACCTAGTTCTGTCCTTGTCTGATATATAACTGGTCTTGGCAGTGACCTAGTTCTGTCCTTGTCTGATATATAACTGGTCTTGGCAGTGTTCTAGTTCTGTCCTTGTCTGATATATAACTGGTCTTGGCAGTGACCTAGTTCTGTCCTTGTCTGATATATAACTGGTCTTGGCAGTGACCTAGTTCTGTCCTTGTCTGATATATAACTGGTCTTGGCAGTGACCTAGTTCTGTCCTTGTCTGATATATAACTGGTCTTGGCAGTGACCTAGTTCTGTCCTTGTCTGATATATAACTGGTCTTGGCAGTGTTGTAGTTCTGTCCTTGTCTGATATATAACTGGTCTTGGCAGTGACCTAGTTCTGTCCTTGTCTGATATATAACTGGTCTTGGCAGTGGCCTAGTTCTGTCCTTGTCTGATATATAACTGGTCTTGGCAGTGGCCTAGTTCTGTCCTTGTCTGATATATAACTGGTCTTGGCAGTGACCTAGTTCTGTCCTTGTCTGATATAACTGGTCTTGGCAGTGGCCTAGTTCTGTCCTTGTCTGATATATAACTGGTCTTGGCAGTGACCTAGTTCTGTCCTTGTCTGATATATAACTGGTCTTGGCAGTGACCTAGTTCTGTCCTTGTCTGATATATAACTGGTCTTGGCAGTGACCTAGTTCTGTCCTTGTCTGATATATAACTGGTCTTGGCAGTGGCCTAGTTCTGTCCTTGTCTGATATATAACTGGTCTTGGCAGTGGCCTAGTTCTGTCCTTGTCTGATATATAACTGGTCTTGGCAGTGACCTAGTTCTGTCCTTGTCTGATATATAACTGGTCTTGGCAGTGGCCTAGTTCTGTCCTTGTCTGATATATAACTGGTCTTGGCAGTGACCTAGTTCTGTCCTTGTCTGATATATAACTGGTCTTGGCAGTGACCTAGTTCTGTCCTTGTCTGATATATAACTGGTCTTGGCAGTGGCCTAGTTCTGTCCTTGTCTGATATATAACTGGTCTTGGCAGTGGCCTAGTTCTGTCCTTGTCTGATATATAACTGGTCTTGGCAGTGGCCTAGTTCTGTCCTTGTCTGATATATAACTGGTCTTGGCAGTGACCTAGTTCTGTCCTTGTCTGATATATAACTGGTCTTGGCAGTGACCTAGTTCTGTCCTTGTCTGATATATAACTGGTCTTGGCAGTGTTCTAGTTCTGTCCTTGTCTGATATATAACTGGTCTTGGCAGTGACCTAGTTCTGTCCTTGTCTGATATATAACTGGTCTTGGCAGTGACCTAGTTCTGTCCTTGTCTGATATATAACTGGTCTTGGCAGTGACCTAGTTCTGTCCTTGTCTGATATATAACTGGTCTTGGCAGTGACCTAGTTCTGTCCTTGTCTGATATATAACTGGTCTTGGCAGTGTTGTAGTTCTGTCCTTGTCTGATATATAACTGGTCTTGGCAGTGACCTAGTTCTGTCCTTGTCTGATATATAACTGGTCTTGGCAGTGGCCTAGTTCTGTCCTTGTCTGATATATAACTGGTCTTGGCAGTGGCCTAGTTCTGTCCTTGTCTGATATATAACTGGTCTTGGCAGTGGCCTAGTTCTGTCCTTGTCTGATATATAACTGGTCTTGGCAGTGACCTAGTTCTGTCCTTGTCTGATATATAACTGGTCTTGGCAGTGACCTAGTTCTGTCCTTGTCTGATATATAACTGGTCTTGGCAGTGTTCTAGTTCTGTCCTTGTCTGATATATAACTGGTCTTGGCAGTGACCTAGTTCTGTCCTTGTCTGATATATAACTGGTCTTGGCAGTGACCTAGTTCTGTCCTTGTCTGATATATAACTGGTCTTGGCAGTGACCTAGTTCTGTCCTTGTCTGATATATAACTGGTCTTGGCAGTGTTGTAGTTCTGTCCTTGTCTGATATATAACTGGTCTTGGTAGTGTTCTAGTTCTGTCCTTGTCTGATATATAACTGGTCTTGGCAGTGCCTAGTTCTGCCCTTGTCTGATATATAACTGGTCTTGGCAGTGTTCTAGTTCTGTCCTTGTCTGATATATAACTGGTCTTGGCAGTGACCTAGTTCTGCCCTTGTCTGATATATAACTGGTCTTGGCAGTGTTCTAGTTCTGTCCTTGTCTGATATATAACTGGTCTTGGCAGTGTTGTAGTTCTGTCCTTGTCTGATATATAACTGGTCTTGGCAGTGACCTAGTTCTGCCCTTGTCTGATATATAACTGTTCTGTCTTGTCTGATATATAACTGGTCTTGGCAGTGTTCTAGTTCTGTCCTTGTCTGATATATAACTGGTCTTGGCAGTGACCTAGTTCTGTCCTTGTCTGATATATAACTGGTCTTGGCAGTGACCTAGTTCTGTCCTTGTCTGATATATAACTGGTCTTGGCAGTGACCTAGTTCTGTCCTTGTCTGATATATAACTGGTCTTGTCTGACCTAGTTCTGTCCTTGTCTGATATATAACTGGTCTTGGCAGTGACCTAGTTCTGTCCTTGTCTGATATATAACTGGTCTTGGCAGTGTTGTAGTTCTGTCCTTGTCTGATATATAACTGGTCTTGGCAGTGACCTAGTTCTGTCCTTGTCTGATATATAACTGGTCTTGGCAGTGTTCTAGTTCTGTCCTTGTCTGATATATAACTGGTCTTGGCAGTGTTGTAGTTCTGTCCTTGTCTGATATATAACTGGTCTTGGCAGTGTTCTAGTTCTGTCCTTGTCTGATATATAACTGGTCTTGGCAGTGTTCTAGTTCTGCCCTTGTCTGATATATAACTGGTCTTGGCAGTGTTCTAGTTCTGCCCTTGTCTGATATATAACTGGTCTTGGCAGTGACCTAGTTCTGTCCTTGTCTGATATATAACTGGTCTTGGCATTGACCTAGTTCTGTCCTTGTCTGATATATAACTGGTCTTGGCAGTGGCCTAGTTCTGCCCTTGTCTGATATATAACTGGTCTTGGCAGTGTTCTAGTTCTGTCCTTGTCTGATATATAACTGGTCTTGGCAGTGTTCTAGTTCTGTCCTTGTCTGATATATAACTGGTCTTGGCAGTGACCTAGTTCTGTCCTTGTCTGATATATAACTGGTCTTGGCAGTGACCTAGTTCTGTCCTTGTCTGATATATAACTGGTCTTGGCAGTGTTCTAGTTCTGTCCTTGTCTGATATATAACTGGTCTTGGCAGTGACCTAGTTCTGTCCTTGTCTGATATATAACTGGTCTTGGCAGTGACCTAGTTCTGTCCTTGTCTGATATATAACTGGTCTTGGCAGTGACCTAGTTCTGTCCTTGTCTGATATATAACTGGTCTTGGCAGTGACCTAGTTCTGTCCTTGTCTGATATATAACTGGTCTTGGCAGTGGCCTAGTTCTGCCCTTGTCTGATATATAACTGGTCTTGGCAGTGTTCTAGTTCTGTCCTTGTCTGATATATAACTGGTCTTGGCAGTGTTCTAGTTCTGTCCTTGTCTGATATATAACTGGTCTTGGCAGTGTTCTAGTTCTGTCCTTGTCTGATATATAACTGGTCTTGGCAGTGGCCTAGTTCTGCCCTTGTCTGATATATAACTGGTCTTGGCAGTGTTCTAGTTCTGTCCTTGTCTGATATATAACTGGTCTTGGCAGTGGCCTAGTTCTGTCCTTGTCTGATATATAACTGGTCTTGGCAGTGACCTAGTTCTGCCCTTGTCTGATATATAACTGGTCTTGGCAGTGTTCTAGTTCTGTCCTTGTCTGATATATAACTGGTCTTGGCAGTGTTGTAGTTCTGTCCTTGTCTGATATATAACTGGTCTTGGCAGTGACCTAGTTCTGCCCTTGTCTGATATATAACTGGTCTTGGCAGTGACCTAGTTCTGTCCTTGTCTGATATATAACTGGTCTTGGCAGTGACCTAGTTCTGTCCTTGTCTGATATATAACTGGTCTTGGCAGTGACCTAGTTCTGTCCTTGTCTGATATATAACTGGTCTTGGCAGTGTTCTAGTTCTGTCCTTGTCTGATATATAACTGGTCTTGGCAGTGTTGTAGTTCTGTCCTTGTCTGATATATAACTGGTCTTGGCAGTGTTCTAGTTCTGTCCTTGTCTGATATATAACTGGTCTTGGCAGTGTTCTAGTTCTGCCCTTGTCTGATATATAACTGGTCTTGGCAGTGTTCTAGTTCTGCCCTTGTCTGATATATAACTGGTCTTGGCAGTGACCTAGTTCTGCCCTTGTCTGATATATAACTGGTCTTGGCATTGACCTAGTTCTGTCCTTGTCTGATATATAACTGGTCTTGGCAGTGGCCTAGTTCTGCCCTTGTCTGATATATAACTGGTCTTGGCAGTGTTCTAGTTCTGTCCTTGTCTGATATATAACTGGTCTTGGCAGTGTTCTAGTTCTGTCCTTGTCTGATATATAACTGGTCTTGGCAGTGACCTAGTTCTGTCCTTGTCTGATATATAACTGGCCTTGGCAGTGACCTAGTTCTGTCCTTGTCTGATATATAACTGGTCTTGGCAGTGTTCTAGTTCTGTCCTTGTCTGATATATAACTGGTCTTGGCAGTGACCTAGTTCTGTCCTTGTCTGATATATAACTGGTCTTGGCAGTGACCTAGTTCTGTCCTTGTCTGATATATAACTGGTCTTGGCAGTGGCCTAGTTCTGCCCTTGTCTGATATATAACTGGTCTTGGCAGTGTTCTAGTTCTGTCCTTGTCTGATATATAACTGGTCTTGGCAGTGACCTAGTTCTGCCCTTGTCTGATATATAACTGGTCTTGGCAGTGTTCTAGTTCTGTCCTTGTCTGATATATAACTGGTCTTGGCAGTGTTCTAGTTCTGTCCTTGTCTGATATATAACTGGTCTTGGCAGTGACCTAGTTCTGCCCTTGTCTGATATATAACTGGTCTTGGCAGTGGCCTAGTTCTGTCCTTGTCTGATATATAACTGGTCTTGGCAGTGGCCTAGTTCTGTCCTTGTCTGATATATAACTGGTCTTGGCAGTGGCCTAGTTCTGTCCTTGTCTGATATATAACTGGTCTTGGCAGTGACCTAGTTCTGTCCTTGTCTGATATATAACTGGTCTTGGCAGTGGCCTAGTTCTGTCCTTGTCTGATATATAACTGGTCTTGGCAGTGACCTAGTTCTGTCCTTGTCTGATATATAACTGGTCTTGGCAGTGTTCTAGTTCTGTCCTTGTCTGATATATAACTGGTCTTGGCAGTGACCTAGTTCTGTCCTTGTCTGATATATAACTGGTCTTGGCAGTGACCTAGTTCTGTCCTTGTCTGATATATAACTGGTCTTGGGTGACCTAGTTCTGTCCTTGTCAGTGTTGACCTAGTTCTGTCCTTGTCTGATATATAACTGGTCTTGGCAGTGGCCTAGTTCTGTCCTTGTCTGATATATAACTGGTCTTGGCAGTGACCTAGTTCTGTCCTTGTCTGATATATAACTGGTCTTTGGCAGTTCTGTCCTTGTCTGTGTTGGCAGTGACTAGTTCTGTCCTTGTCTGATATATAACTGGTCTTGGCAGTGTTCTAGTTCTGTCCTTGTCTGATATATAACTGGTCTTGGCAGTGACCTAGTTCTGTCCTTGTCTGATATATAACTGGTCTTGGCAGTGATCTAGTTCTGTCCTTGTCTGATATATAACTGGTCTTGGCAGTGACCTAGTTCTGTCCTTGTCTGATATATAACTGGTCTTTGTGACCTAGTTCTGTCCTTGTCTGATATATAACTGGTCTTGGCAGTGTTGTAGTTCTGTCCTTGTCTGATATATAACTGGTCTTGGCAGTGACCTAGTTCTGTCCTTGTCTGATATATAACTGGTCTTGGCAGTGGCCTAGTTCTGTCCTTGTCTGATATATAACTGGTCTTGGCAGTGTTCTAGTTCTGTCCTTGTCTGATATATAACTGGTCTTGGCAGTGACCTAGTTCTGTCCTTGTCTGATATATAACTGGTCTTGGCAGTGACCTAGTTCTGTCCTTGTCTGATATATAACTGGTCTTGGCAGTGTTCTAGTTCTGTCCTTGTCTGATATATAACTGGTCTTGGCAGTGACCTAGTTCTGTCCTTGTCTGATATATAACTGGTCTTGGCAGTGACCTAGTTCTGTCCTTGTCTGATATATAACTGGTCTTGGCAGTGACCTAGTTCTGTCCTTGTCTGATATATAACTGGTCTTGGCAGTGACCTAGTTCTGTCCTTGTCTGATATATAACTGGTCTTGGCAGTGGCCTAGTTCTGCCCTTGTCTGATATATAACTGGTCTTGGCAGTGTTCTAGTTCTGTCCTTGTCTGATATATAACTGGTCTTGGCAGTGTTCTAGTTCTGTCCTTGTCTGATATATAACTGGTCTTGGCAGTGTTCTAGTTCTGTCCTTGTCTGATATATAACTGGTCTTGGCAGTGGCCTAGTTCTGCCCTTGTCTGATATATAACTGGTCTTGGCAGTGTTCTAGTTCTGTCCTTGTCTGATATATAACTGGTCTTGGCAGTGGCCTAGTTCTGCCCTTGTCTGATATATAACTGGTCTTGGCAGTGACCTAGTTCTGCCCTTGTCTGATATATAACTGGTCTTGGCAGTGTTCTAGTTCTGTCCTTGTCTGATATATAACTGGTCTTGGCAGTGTTGTAGTTCTGTCCTTGTCTGATATATAACTGGTCTTGGCAGTGACCTAGTTCTGCCCTTGTCTGATATATAACTGGTCTTGGCAGTGACCTAGTTCTGTCCTTGTCTGATATATAACTGGTCTTGGCAGTGACCTAGTTCTGTCCTTGTCTGATATATAACTGGTCTTGGCAGTGACCTAGTTCTGTCCTTGTCTGATATATAACTGGTCTTGGCAGTGTTCTAGTTCTGTCCTTGTCTGATATATAACTGGTCTTGGCAGTGTTGTAGTTCTGTCCTTGTCTGATATATAACTGGTCTTGGCAGTGTTCTAGTTCTGTCCTTGTCTGATATATAACTGGTCTTGGCAGTGTTCTAGTTCTGCCCTTGTCTGATATATAACTGGTCTTGGCAGTGTTCTAGTTCTGCCCTTGTCTGATATATAACTGGTCTTGGCAGTGACCTAGTTCTGCCCTTGTCTGATATATAACTGGTCTTGGCATTGACCTAGTTCTGTCCTTGTCTGATATATAACTGGTCTTGGCAGTGGCCTAGTTCTGCCCTTGTCTGATATATAACTGGTCTTGGCAGTGTTCTAGTTCTGTCCTTGTCTGATATATAACTGGTCTTGGCAGTGTTCTAGTTCTGTCCTTGTCTGATATATAACTGGTCTTGGCAGTGACCTAGTTCTGTCCTTGTCTGATATATAACTGGCCTTGGCAGTGACCTAGTTCTGTCCTTGTCTGATATATAACTGGTCTTGGCAGTGTTCTAGTTCTGTCCTTGTCTGATATATAACTGGTCTTGGCAGTGACCTAGTTCTGTCCTTGTCTGATATATAACTGGTCTTGGCAGTGACCTAGTTCTGTCCTTGTCTGATATATAACTGGTCTTGGCAGTGGCCTAGTTCTGCCCTTGTCTGATATATAACTGGTCTTGGCAGTGTTCTAGTTCTGTCCTTGTCTGATATATAACTGGTCTTGGCAGTGACCTAGTTCTGCCCTTGTCTGATATATAACTGGTCTTGGCAGTGTTCTAGTTCTGTCCTTGTCTGATATATAACTGGTCTTGGCAGTGTTGTAGTTCTGTCCTTGTCTGATATATAACTGGTCTTGGCAGTGACCTAGTTCTGCCCTTGTCTGATATATAACTGGTCTTGGCAGTGGCCTAGTTCTGTCCTTGTCTGATATATAACTGGTCTTGGCAGTGGCCTAGTTCTGTCCTTGTCTGATATATAACTGGTCTTGGCAGTGGCCTAGTTCTGTCCTTGTCTGATATATAACTGGTCTTGGCAGTGACCTAGTTCTGTCCTTGTCTGATATATAACTGGTCTTGGCAGTGGCCTAGTTCTGTCCTTGTCTGATATATAACTGGTCTTGGCAGTGACCTAGTTCTGTCCTTGTCTGATATATAACTGGTCTTGGCAGTGTTCTAGTTCTGTCCTTGTCTGATATATAACTGGTCTTGGCAGTGACCTAGTTCTGTCCTTGTCTGATATATAACTGGTCTTGGCAGTGACCTAGTTCTGTCCTTGTCTGATATATAACTGGTCTTGGCAGTGACCTAGTTCTGTCCTTGTCTGATATATAACTGGTCTTGTCAGTGACCTAGTTCTGTCCTTGTCTGATATATAACTGGTCTTGGCAGTGGCCTAGTTCTGTCCTTGTCTGATATATAACTGGTCTTGGCAGTGACCTAGTTCTGTCCTTGTCTGATATATAACTGGTCTTGGCAGTGGCCTAGTTCTGTCCTTGTCTGATATATAACTGGTCTTGGCAGTGACCTAGTTCTGTCCTTGTCTGATATATAACTGGTCTTGGCAGTGTTCTAGTTCTGTCCTTGTCTGATATATAACTGGTCTTGGCAGTGACCTAGTTCTGTCCTTGTCTGATATATAACTGGTCTTGGCAGTGATCTAGTTCTGTCCTTGTCTGATATATAACTGGTCTTGGCAGTGACCAAGGTCTGTCCTTGTCTGATATATAACTGGTCTTGTCAGTGACCTAGTTCTGTCCTTGTCTGATATATAACTGGTCTTGGCAGTGTTGTAGTTCTGTCCTTGTCTGATATATAACTGGTCTTGGCAGTGACCTAGTTCTGTCCTTGTCTGATATATAACTGGTCTTGGCAGTGGCCTAGTTCTGTCCTTGTCTGATATATAACTGGTCTTGGCAGTGGCCTAGTTCTGTCCTTGTCTGATATATAACTGGTCTTGGCATTGACCTAGTTCTGTCCTTGTCTGATATATAACTGGTCTTGGCAGTGGCCTAGTTCTGCCCTTGTCTGATATATAACTGGTCTTGGCAGTGTTCTAGTTCTGTCCTTGTCTGATATATAACTGGTCTTGGCAGTGTTCTAGTTCTGTCCTTGTCTGATATATAACTGGTCTTGGCAGTGACCTAGTTCTGTCCTTGTCTGATATATAACTGGTCTTGGCAGTGACCTAGTTCTGTCCTTGTCTGATATATAACTGGTCTTGGCAGTGTTCTAGTTCTGTCCTTGTCTAACTGGTCTTCAGTGACCTAGTTCTGTCCTTGTCTGATATATAACTGGTCTTGGCAGTGACCTAGTTCTGTCCTTGTCTGATATATAACTGGTCTTGGCAGTGACCTAGTTCTGTCCTTGTCTGATATATAACTGGTCTTGGCTAGTGTTCTAGTTCTGTGCCCTTGTCTGATATATAACTGGTCTTGGCAGTGTTCTAGTTCTGTCCTTGTCTGATATATAACTGGTCTTGGCAGTGTTCTAGTTCTGTCCTTGTCTGATATATAACTGTTCTTGGCAGTGTTCTAGTTCTGTCCTTGTCTGATATATAACTGGTCTTGGCAGTGGCCTAGTTCTGCCCTTGTCTGATATATAACTGGTCTTGGCAGTGTTCTAGTTCTGTCCTTGTCTGATATATAACTGGTCTTGGCAGTGGCCTAGTTCTGCCCTTGTCTGATATATAACTGGTCTTGGCAGTGACCTAGTTCTGCCCTTGTCTGATATATAACTGGTCTTGGCAGTGTTCTAGTTCTGTCCTTGTCTGATATATAACTGGTCTTGGCAGTGTTGTAGTTCTGTCCTTGTCTGATATATAACTGGTCTTGGCAGTGACCTAGTTCTGCCCTTGTCTGATATATAACTGGTCTTGGCAGTGACCTAGTTCTGTCCTTGTCTGATATATAACTGGTCTTGGCAGTGACCTAGTTCTGTCCTTGTCTGATATATAACTGGTCTTGGCAGTGACCTAGTTCTGTCCTTGTCTGATATATAACTGGTCTTGGCAGTGACCTAGTTCTGTCCTTGTCTGATATATAACTGGTCTTGGCAGTGTTCTAGTTCTGTCCTTGTCTGATATATAACTGGTCTTGGCAGTGTTGTAGTTCTGTCCTTGTCTGATATATAACTGGTCTTGGCAGTGTTCTAGTTCTGTCCTTGTCTGATATATAACTGGTCTTGGCAGTGTTCTAGTTCTGCCCTTGTCTGATATATAACTGGTCTTGGCAGTGTTCTAGTTCTGCCCTTGTCTGATATATAACTGGTCTTGGCAGTGACCTAGTTCTGCCCTTGTCTGATATATAACTGGTCTTGGCATTGACCTAGTTCTGTCCTTGTCTGATATATAACTGGTCTTGGCAGTGGCTAGTTCTGCCCTTGTCTGATATATAACTGGTCTTGGCAGTGTTCTAGTTCTGTCCTTGTCTGATATATAACTGGTCTTGGCAGTGTTCTAGTTCTGTCCTTGTCTGATATATAACTGGTCTTAGCAGTGACCTAGTTCTGTCCTTGTCTGATATATAACTGGTCTTGGCAGTGACCTAGATTCTGTCCTTGTCTGATATATAACTGGTCTTGGCAGTGTTCTAGTTCTGTCCTTGTCTGATATATAACTGGTCTTGGCAGTGACTAGTTCTGTCCTTGTCTGATATATAACTGGTCTTGGCAGTGACCTAGTTCTGTCCTTGTCTGATATATAACTGGTCTTGGCAGTGACCTAGTTCTGTCCTTGTCTGATATATAACTGGTCTTGGCAGTGACCTAGTTCTGTCCTTGTCTGATATATAACTGGTCTTGGCAGTGGCCTAGTTCTGCCCTTGTCTGATATATAACTGGTCTTGGCAGTGTTCTAGTTCTGTCCTTGTCTGATATATAACTGGTCTTGGCAGTGTTCTGAGTTCTGTCCTTGTCTGATATATAACTGGTCTTGGCAGTGGCCCTAGTTCTGCCCTTGTCTGATATATAACTGGTCTTGGCAGTGTTCTAGTTCTGTCCTTGTCTGATATATAACTGGTCTTGGCAGTGGCCTAGTTCTGCCCTTGTCTGATATATAACTGGTCTTGGCAGTGTTCTAGTTCTGTCCTTGTCTGATATATAACTGGTCTTGGCAGTGTTGTAGTTCTGTCCTTGTCTGATATATAACTGGTCTTGGCAGTGACCTAGTTCTGCCCTTGTCTGATATATAACTGGTCTTGGCAGTGACCTAGTTCTGTCCTTGTCTGATATATAACTGGTCTTGGCAGTGACCTAGTTCTGTCCTTGTCTGATATATAACTGGTCTTGGCAGTGACCTAGTTCTGTCCTTGTCTGATATATAACTGGTCTTGGCAGTGACCTAGTTCTGTCCTTGTCTGATATATAACTGGTCTTGGCAGTGACCTAGTTCTGTCCTTGTCTGATATATAACTGGTCTTGGCAGTGTTGTAGTTCTGTCCTTGTCTGATATATAACTGGTCTTGGTAGTGTTCTAGTTTTTGTCCTTGTCTGATATATAACTGGTCTTGGCAGTGGCCTAGTTCTGCCCTTGTCTGATATATAACTGGTCTTGGCAGTGTTCTAGTTCTGTCCTTGTCTGATATATAACTGGTCTTGGCAGTGACCTAGTTCTGTCCTTGTCTGATATATAACTGGTCTTGGCAGTGTTCTAGTTCTGTCCTTGTCTGATATATAACTGTCTTGGCAGTGTTGTAGTTCTGTCCTTGTCTGATATATAACTGGTCTTGGCAGTGAGTTCTGCCCTTGTCTGATATATGTGGATGGCAGTGACCTGTTCTGTCCTTGTCTGATATATAACTGGTCTTGGCAGTGACCTAGTTCTGTCCTTGTCTGATATATAACTGGTCTTGGCAGTGACTAGTTCTGTCCTTGTCTGATATATAACTGGTCTTGGCAGTGACCTAGTTCTGTCCTTGTCTGATATATAACTGGTCTTGGCAGTGACCTAGTTCTGTCCTTGTCTGATATATAACTGGTCTTGGCAGTGACCTAGTTCTGTCCTTGTCTGATATATAACTGGTCTTGGCAGTGACTAGTTCTGTCCTTGTCTGATATATAACTGGTCTTGGCAGTGACCTAGTTCTGTCCTTGTCTGATATATAACTGGTCTTGGCAG